>NW_004444003.1:3459012-3462582 GCF_000243295.1 Trichechus manatus latirostris
ACTTAACCACTGTGCCACCAGGGCTCCCTTTATATAGCCGAATGATTAAACAGGTGTGTTAATTAGGACTATATGTTCAAGAATATAAAGTAACAGAATTATTTTAAAATACCCCGTTGCTGATGTCAAGTTGATTCCAACTCATAGCGACTCTACAGGACAGAGTGGAACTGCCCTATAGGGTTTCCAAAGAGTGGCTGGTGGATTCGAACTGCAGACCTTTTCGTTAGCAGCCGAGCTCTTAACCACTGTGCCACCTAGGTTCCATTTTAAAATATAGATACCTAAATATCTTTTGTATTTACCCCCTTTCCACCTGCTGCTTCTCTCCCAGGTTCTGACACCCTCCTCTTCACTCTCTACCTCTCTGAATCACACTACCTTTCAGGAAAGCTCAGGAGGATTTCCAGCTTTTCATGGTAGATTAAACAGAAACGTTTTTCTGCTCCCTCCTGAATCCAAATTAAAATAATGATAAATTTAAAAATATATAAGCACAAAAGTAAAGAGGAGGAAACAACAGGTAAGGATTATCAGTACAATTTTGGAAAGTGGAAAACAGATGGAGGAGTGGTAACTTACTTACAGACAGGTGAAAGCTGAAAATTGAACAGCCTATAAAATCGGATGCCAGCAAGAAGTGGTTCACCTAGAAGAACCTGGGACGGCTTAGGAACTGGAGCCAACAAATACGACAGAAAGAAGGTGGGCATGAGAATGGGACTAAAAAAAAAGGGATTAGTTGGAAGTTTCTGTCAAAAGCCTCTCTTGGACTCCAGGAAGCTGAATACACCACTCCAACCCACGGAGGGGATGAGAGGTTTACTTTATTTTTTGAGAAATGTAACTCTAGACTCTGGACACGGACATCAGACATAGTAGAGGAAAGCAGTGAAGAAACGTCCTAAAAGAAGGACTTATGTGAAAGTCTGCATCACGAACGGTGATAGTCCAAGCAAGGTCCTCTTTTCCACTCTCAGATTCCAGGTTTATACCACCATCCACCACTGTGCTCCAACCCCTTACTTCCAACCTCATCCTCCAGAGAAGACTTTAGAAAATCATTCTCTGGAGAAACTGAGCCAATTTAGAGAAAGGGTGCACAGACATTTGCATCTGAGGTTACCCAATAAAACAGCTATGTGCCTGCCAATTATCCTACAGTGAAACCCACCAGACAACAAGCCCTATCAATACACATAAAACTTCCAATTAGATTATTTTTTTAAAAAATTTTTTTATTGTTCTTTAGATGAAGGTTTATAGAACCAACAGTTTCTCATTAAACAGTATACATACTGTTTTATGACATTCGTTAACAACCCCATGACATGTCAACACTCTCCCTTCTCAAACTTGGGTTTCCTAAAACCAGCTTTCCTGCCCCGCCTGCCTTCTAGTCCTTGTCTCTGGGCTGTTATGCCCCATTAGTCTCGTTTTGCTTTATGGGCCTTTCTAATCTTTGGCTGAAGGGTGAAACTCGGGAGTGACTTCATTACTGAGCTAAAAGGGTGTCCAGGGGCCATACTCTCGAGGTTTCTCCAGTCTCTGTCAGGCCAATAAGGCTGGTCTTTTTTTGTGAGTTAGAATTTTGTTCTATCTTTTTCTCCAGCTCTGTCTGGGAGCCTCTGTTGTGACCCCTATCAGAGAAGTCAGTGGTGGTAGCCAGGCACCATCTAGTTGTACTGGACTCAGTCTGGTGGAGGCCTTGGTTGCTGTGGTCCACTAGTCCTTTGGACTAATCTTTCCCTTGTATCTTGTTTTCTTCATTCTCCCTCGCTCCTGAAGGGGTGAGACCAGTGGAGTATCTTAGATCGCTGCTCACAGGCTTTTAAGACCCCAGATGCTACTCACCAAGGTAGAGTGTAGAACATTTTCTTTATAAACTATGTTATGCCAATTGAGCTAGATGTTCCCGGAGACCATGGTCTCCACAGCCCTCAGCCCAGTAATTCAGTGCCTCAGGGAGTTTGGATGTGTCTATGGTGCTTCCATGACCTTGCCTTAGTACAAGTTGGGCTGGCTTCCCCAGTATTGTGTACTGTCTTACCCTTCACCAGTTACCACTTATTTATTGTATATTTAGTATTTCCCTCCCCCATCACGTCCCGCCCTCGTAACCATCAGATTGTTTTTGTGTGTAAACCTTTTCATGAGTTTTTACAGTAGTAGTCTCACACAATATTTGTCCTTTTGTGATTGACTTATTTCACTCAGCATAATGCCCTTCAGATTCATCCATATGATGAGATGCTTTGCAGATTCATTATTGTTATTCATCGTTGCATAATACTCCATTGTGTGTATGTACCATAGTTTGTTTATCCACCCATCTGCTGATGGGCATCTAGGTGGTTTCCATCTTTTTGCTATTGTGAACAATGCTACAATTAACATGGGTGTGCATATCAGCTCTTATTTCTCTAGGATACATTCCTAGGAGAGGGATTGCTGGATCATATGGTATTTCTATTTCTAGCTTTCTATGGAAGCACCATATCATTTTCCAAAACGGTTGTATCATTATGCATTCCCACCAGCAGTGCATAAGAGTTTCAATTTCCCACAGCCTCTCCAACATTTGTTGTTTCCAGTGTTTTTGATTTGTGCCAGTAATGCTGGGGTGAGATGGTATCTCATTGTGGTTTTGATTTGCATTTCTCTAATGGCTAGTGATGGCATTTCCTAATATGTCTGTTGGCTGCTTGAATGTCTTCTTTGGAGAAGTGTCTGTTCATTTCCTCTGCTCATTTTTTAATTGGATTGTCTTTTTGTTGCAGAGGTGTTGGATTTTCCTGTAGATTTTAGATTAGAACTTTGTCTGATTTATAATGGCCAATAATTTTTTCCCAGTCTGTAGGTTCTCTTTTTACTCTTCGTGAAGTGTTTTGATGAGCCCAAGTGTTTAATTTTTAGAAGATCCCAGTTATCTAGCTTATCTTCTGGAGTTTGTGTGTTGATGGTTATGGTTTGTATCCTGTTCATGCCATGCATTAGGGCCTCTAGTGTTGATCCTATTTTTTCTTCTATGAACTTTATAGTTTTGGGCTTTATATTGAAGTCTTTGATCCATTTTGAATTAGTTTTTGTATATGTTTCATTTTTTTGCAGATGAACATCCGGTTTTGCCAGTACCATTTGTTAAAAAGACTGTCTTTTCCCCATTTGATGGACTTTGGGCCCTTGTCAAAGATCAGGTGACTGTAGGTGGATGGATTTACATCTGGGTTCTTGATTCTGGTCCATTGTACCAGTTGTACCAGTACCAGGCTGTTCTGACTACCGTAGCTGTATAGAAGGTTCTGAGGTCAGGTAGTGTGAGTCCTCCTACTTTATTCTTCTCCAGTAGTGCTTTACTTATCTGAGGCTTCTTCCCTTTACATATAAAGTTAATGATTAGTTTTTCCATCTCTTTAAAGAATGTTGTTGGTATTTGGATTGGGATTAGGTTGTACTTGTAAATTGCTTTGGGTAGAATTGTCATTTTCACAATGTTGAGTCTACCTATCCTGAGCATGGTATGTTTTTACATTTATGTAGCTCTCTTTTGGTTTCTTGCAGTAGTGTTTT
>NW_004444003.1:3463011-3465707 GCF_000243295.1 Trichechus manatus latirostris
ATGTTGGCCGTTGGTTTTGCATAGATGCCCTTTATTATGTTGAGAAATTTCCCTTCTATACCTATTTTATTGAGAGTTTTTATCAGGAATGGGTGTTTGACTTTGTCAAATGCCTTTTCTCATCAATTGAGATGATCATGTGATTCTTTTCTTTCCTTTTATTTATCCAATTAGATTTTTTATTAATGCCTTACTTTTAAATATAAAAGGACAGCCCATGGTCACTAGGCAACTGAGGAACACCTCTAACCTTGTTCTTCTTTTTCAAGATTGTATTGGATATTTTAGGACCTTTGCATTTCTACGTTATTGTAGAATCAGCTACTCAATTTCTACAAAAAAGGCTGGTAGGATGATGATATCAATTTGTGGAGACATGACATCTTAATATTGAGTCTTCCAAATCTTTAGATGATAATCACTCCATTTATTTCTTTTAAATTTTTTTCTCAGAAATGTTTTATAGGTTTCATGATAGAGGTCTTGCATATCTTTTGCTAATTTTTTCCTAAATATTGTTATTTGTTGATGTTGAAAATGGAATTTAAAATTTTTATTTCTAATTACTTGTTGCTAGTATATAAAATCATTGATTGATTTTTATATATTAACTTTATATCTTGCAATCTTGCTAAATTCTAGTATTTTTTTGTAGATTACTTATGAATGTAACAATCTATAAGGAGCCCTGGTGGCGCAGTGGTTAAAGTGACCGACTGCAAACTGAAAGGTCAGTGGTTTGAAACCACCAGCAGCTTTGTGGAAGAAAGATGTGCCAGTCTGCTTCCATAGAGATTTACAGCCTTGGAAACCCTATGGGGTTACTATGAGTCAGAATCGACTCAATAGCAGTGAGTTCTTGGGTGGGTAACAATCTATAATTTTGATAAATTGGTAGAACTGTGTAACTCACACCCCATCAAGGCATAGAACATTTCAACCACCCCAGAAATATTCCTTGTGTCCCTTCCAGTCAATCTCACCACCACCAGAGGAAATAATACTGATTTTTTTCAAAATAGATCAGTTTTATCTGTTCTAGAACTTCATATAAATGGAATGATACAATATATAGTCTTTTAAGTCTACCATAAGGAGCCCTGATGGTGCAGCGGTTAAGTGCTCGGTTGCTAACCAAAGAGCTGGCAGTCTGAACCCACCAGCCCACTCTGCAGGAGAAAGATGTTGTAGTTTGCTTCCATAAAGATTTACAGCCTTGGAAGCTCTGTGGGGCAGTTCTACTCTGTCCTATGGGGTCACTATGAGTCAGAATTGACTCAACAGCAATGGGTTTGGTTTGGATGTTCATCATTTTTCACTCAGCATAATGTCTGTGAGATTCATCCATATAGTTGCATGTATAGGTAATTCATTCCTTTTTACTGCTGTTACACTTGGCTACCAACCAAAAGGATGGAGGTTCAAACCCTACCCAGTGGTGCCACAGAAGAAAGACCTGGCAAGAAAATCCTACAGAGCTCAGCTCTACTCTGTAACACACGGGGTTGCCGTGAGTTGGGGGCCAACTCAATGGCAGCTAACAACAAGAACAAAGTATTATACTATATGACTATATCACAATTTCTTTATCCATTCTCCTATGGATAGACATTTGGGTTGTTTTCAGATCTTGGCTGTTATGGTTACAGCTACAAGTACTTATGCCCAAGGCTTTGTGTGGGCATATGTTTTCAATTCTTTTGGATAAATACCTAGGAGCAGAATTTCTGGGTCAAAGGGGAGGAATGTATTAATTTTATAAGAAACTGCCAGACCTTTTTCAAAGTGATTTTTTAATTTATCTCCCCACCAGCAATTTATGTGAATTCTGGTTGACTTATATCCTCTCAACATTTTCTGTTGTCATCTTTTATTTATTATAGCCATTCTAGTGATATCTCATTTAAGGTGTTTCTGATTTTTGAAGTGAGTATTTTTTTAAATCACTCTTAGACTTATAGAAAAGTTGCAGATACACCTCAAAGTACTCCCCTACCTGAACCAGGTGAAAAGTAGTTGGCAAAATGATGCCTCCCACCCACAAATACTTTAGTATCTTTGTCCTACAGACAAAGACATTCTCCTGCATAATCACAACATCAAAATAAGGAAGTTAACATTAATACATTCCTAGCATTTAATCCCCCTACTCCATTCAAGTTTCAACAATTTAACATCTGTAATAGTAAAAGGATCCAGTCTACAATCATACCTTGGATTTATTTGTCATGTCTTTTTTTCTTTCAACTGTACTTTAGGTGAAGGTTTACAAAACAAATATTTTATCATTAAACAGTCAGTACACATATTGTTTTATGACATTGGCTAACAACCCAACGACATGTCAACACGCTCCCTTCTCGGCCCTGGAGGATCTTTTTTTTTTTTTGTGAAAATATACATAGCCAAAGATACACCATTTCAAGAATTTCTACATGTACAATTCAGGACATCAATTACATTCTTCCAGATGTGCTGCTTTCTCACTTTCGATGAAGGTTTACAGAACAAAATAGTTTCTCATTATACAGTTAGTACACATTTGCCCAATGACAATGGTTAAGAGCCCCACTACATGTCAACAAGGACCTTACTCAACCTTGGGTTCCCTATCACCAGCTTTCCTGTCCCCACCTCCCTTCTAGTCCTTGTCCCTGGACTGCTGTGCCTCCTTAGTCCCATTTTGTTTTATGGGG
>NW_004444003.1:3473506-3493274 GCF_000243295.1 Trichechus manatus latirostris
AGAAATACCATACGATTCAGCAATCCCTTTCCTAGGAATATATACTAGAGAAATAAGAGCTGTCATACGAATAGACATATGCACACCTATGTTCACTGCAGCATTGTTTACAATAGCAAAAAGATGGAAACCACCTAGATGCCCATCAACACATGAATGGATAAACAAACTATGGTACATACACACAACAGAGTATTATGCAACGATAAAGAACAATGATGAATCTGTGAAGCATCTCATAACATGGATGAAATTGGAGGACATTATGCTGAGTGAAAGAAGTCCATCACAAAAGGACAAATATTGTATGAGACCTCTACTGTAAAAACTCATGAAAAAGTTTGCACACAAAAAGAAACAATCTTTGTTGTTTAGGAGGGATGGGGGAACTAAATATACAATGGATAAGTAGTAACTTTGCTTAAGGGTAAGACAGTACACAATACTCTGGAAGCCAGCACAACTTGTACAAGGAAAGGTCATGGAAGCTCCATAGACACATCCAAACTCCCTGAGGAAATGAATTGCTGGGCGGAGCGCTGTGGGGACCATGGTCTTGGGGAACATCTAGCTCAATTGGCATAACACAGTTTATAAAGACAATGTTCTACATTTTACCTTGTTGAGTAGCATCTGGGGTCTTAAAAGCCTGTGAGCAGCCTTCTAAGATAGTCCACTGGTCTCACCCCTTCGGGAGCAAGGGAGAATGAAGAGAACAGGATAGAAGGAAAAGATTAGTGCAAAGGACTATTTGACCACAGCTACCATGGCCTCCACCATACTAGATGATGCCCAGCTACCACCACTGACTGCTCTGACCAGGATCACAACAGAAGGTCCTGGACAGAGCTGGAGAAGGATGTAGAACAAAATTCTAACTCACAAAAAAAGACCAGATTTGTTGGCCTCACAGAGACTGGAGAAACCCCCAGAGTAGAGTCCCTGGACACTCCTTTAGCTCAGTGGTAGTCACTCCCAAGGTTCACCATTCAGCCAGGGATTGGACAGCCGCATCAAACAAAATGGGACTAATGAGGCACAGCAGTCCAGGGACAAGGACTAGAAGGCAGGAGGGGACAGGGAAGCAGGTGATAGGGAACCCAAGGTTGAGAAGGGACAGTGCTGACATGTCGTGGGGTTGTTTACCATTGTCATACGTATGTGTACTGTTTAATAAGAAACTATTTGTTCCGTAAACCTTCATCTAAAATACAATAAGAATTATCTATGTGAGATCAAATTGACTCCAGCAACTCAAAAGATTTGATGGGAAGCCTAGGAGGCACTGAATTGAAGATAATGGTGATGGAATAATTTGGAAACGGATAGTGAGAATAGCAGCAGAACTGGAAGAATGTAATTGATGTCACTGAATTGTACAGGTATAAATTTCTGAAATGGCGTAACTTTGGCCATGTATATTTTCACCAAAAAAAAGGCCCTCCAAGGTCGAGAAGGGAGAGCGTTGACATGTCGTGGGGTTGTTAACCAATGTCATAAAACAATATGTGTACTGAGTGTTTAATGAGAAACTATTTGTTCTGTAAACCTTCATCTAAAGTACAATAAAAAAATTTAAAAAAAAAGCATCCTAACTTAAAAAAAAAAGGACAAAAAAGGTAAGCTGTGATGCATGCCCTATGTTAGTGTCAGCAGACCCCATGGCCATTGTGGAGCAAGAATGGCCCTTTGAATTTGTCTCAAGCTGTTCAGGCCTTTATACTCCTACATTGATTGATCACTGGCTATAAGTTACCTCAGGAAAGGTCATGACTTTGAGTGAGGCTGCTCTCTCCAGTTGAGACAATCACTGAAGGGGTTGACAACTGAAGGCTATCTGCTAACAGCACTCTTCACAGTGGAAGCAATAAGTTTTTCATTTAAAGTGGATCTGAGTGTACATCACAGTCTTATGGCCCCCATTTTTTCTGATGAGGAGTCACTCATCATTTCTATTATTGTTTTTCTATACATAATGTATAGGTTTTTTTCTCGTTGCTTTCTTTTTATCTTTGAGTTTTGGCAGTTTATTATATTTGTTCTGCTTGTGGTTTGCTGAGTTTCTTAGATCCATAAGATTGTGTTTCTCACTAAATTTGAAAGTTTTCAGCCATTATTTCTCCATATACTTTTTTCTTCCCCAACCTCTCTCTCCTCTCCTTCTGGCACTCCAATTACACGTGTTAGACTGCTTGGTATTGTCCTACAGGTCTCATGATCTATTAATTTTCTCCTATCTTTTTCCTTTGTTTTCTTGAGATTGGACAATTTCCATTGGTCTATTTTCAAATTCACTCACTCTTATGCCATCATCAATCTGCCATTAAGAATATCCAGTACATTTTTCATTTTATTCATGGTATTTTTTAGCTCTAGAATGTTCATTTTGTTCTTTTCATTGTTTCTATTTTACTGCTGTGATTCTCCATCTGTTCATTCATTAAGAGCATATTTTCCTATAAGTCTTAAACATATTTATAATACCTACTTTAAAGTCCTTGTCTGCTAAGTACCACCTAAGGTCTGGTTTCTATTGACTTTTGTTTTTCTTTTTTTTCCTTGGGTCACATTTTCCTGCTTCTTTACATTAGTCATTTTTATTGTATACTAGACCTTATGCATGATGCATGTAGAGACTGTGGATTCTGTTATATTGCTCATAAGAGTGTTGATTTTTGTTCTAGCAGAAAATTAACTTGGTTGGACTGAAACTCCAAATTCTGTCTCTCTTGTGTCAGGCTATAGCTGAAATCTCTACTCAGTTCTTTCAATTTTTTGCCGTGCTTTTTCACTGGACATTTTGGGATCTCCCTCATCGTGCATATTTCAGTAATCAGAGAAGAATATAAGCAGGGTTTATACACAGATTTGGTGTCTCAGTACCTTTATGGCTCCCTTCCTTCTAGGATTTCCCCCTAACTTCCCAGCTGCTATGCCAGCCAAGAACTCTATGCTGACAGCTCAATCCAGTAAGGCTGCAACTTTCTGCATCCTTTACCTAGTGGACTGATGAATGGACATCTTTGGACAAAAACTGAAAACTCAAAAATCACATTGCTGTATTTCTTGTGTTAAGGGCAGATCCCTATCCAGTTTCTGCCTGCTTTTAGTCTTTCCCCAGTGTCTCCAAATAGCTGATTTTTACTATTTTTTTCCTAGACTTTATCATTATCTGTGGGAAAGTTAGTCCAATCAAGCTACTCCAACATTACTAAAAGCCAGTCAGGCCCCCCACCCTATTTTTCCTTGTTGTAGAACACCAATTTTGTTCAACAATACACCCTTCTCCCACATTACTCAGGTGAAAATCCCGATTAATCTTTATCAATTATTATAATTCCATTTCCCTTGTTATCATTGATATGATTAAAAAAGGCACATATCAGTAAGGAAAACAGAAGTTATTCTACGTACTCTAGATACAAAGAATTTTAATGTATGGAATTCACAGCCTACCAATGCCTCCTCCCTGAAAAAAGCCCTGAAGGAACAATGGGTAAATCAGTCACCACTAACCGTCTCAACCTGAAGCACTCAAGCAGCTTGTTCTCAAGAACTTGCCAGGAAGTTACTGTAAGTATCACATCTGCCCATAGTTCTGGCTGCAACTAATTCTGGAGAATAATGACCTCTCCATCACTTCTGGCTCAAGGGTGCTAGCCTGTAACCATCAAGCACAGAGGATTCTAGCAAATACAGTTCCTGGTTTCTCACCTTTCAAGTAGAGGAGACCTTAGAAGTGATGGCAGTAATGCCAAGTTAACCACAGACCATGCAGCACAGGGCATGTGACCCAAACAAGCCAAATGGACAGAAAGGGAAGGGAGTGGGATGGCTTCTGGAAAAGATTTACTTGTTGATAAATGAAACAAAACAAAACAAAAAAAGATTCACAAGAAGAACAGTCCCTCTTCTCTTCCACTGGATGTTGTTTTATCTTCATGTGACTCTTGGAACTGAAGCAGCCATCTTGTGATCATGAGAAGAGACAGTTGAGATGGAAGCAAAAAGTGGTATCTGAAGCCTGTCTGACCTGGACTTTTTGTAATATGAGAATAAATTTTATTATTTAAGTCACTTGCAATTAGTTTTTCTGTTACTTGTACTTAGACTTTCTATTACTTGTATTTAGATTATTTACATCAGGGAGGTAAATCCCAGAGAAACAGTTAAAAAAGTAAAGTGGTAGCCTTTAGGGAGCAAGAATGGAGGTAATGAGATGTGGTACAGGGTATGTTGTTTTTTATTCTAAGCCTTATGGTATTTTACTTTGTAAAGAAGTTACACGTACCACTTTGATAAAAATTAAGTTGAAAAAGGGACAAGCTGACAACTCATCTCCACATCATGCTTTTCTTGATTTACTCTGACCTACAGTTCAGTGGTGCTTCCAGACTAAGACGGACTAGAAAGCCAGCCCTGGCAATCTACTTCTGAAAATCAGCCAATAAAAACCCTATGGATCACAACAGTCCGACCACAACTGATCATAGAGATGGCACAGGACTAGGCAGTGTTTCTGTTGTGCGTGGAGTCACCATGAGGCTGACTCGATGACCTTTCAGAAGCAGACTGCCAGACCTTTATTCCAAGGCACCTCTGGGTGGGTTCGAACTGCCAACCTTTCAGTTAGTAGTTGAGTGCTTAACTCAACTTGCATCACCCAGGGACTCCAACATATTTCAAAAGGAAATGGTAGCTAAATACAAAAGCTCTTCCTCACTCTCACTTACTTCAGGCAATCATCAATTTTAAATGTCTATTAAAGAGCTTCCTAAGTGAACCTCATTCTCATCCCCCTCTGACCTACCATCTATTCTGCCACCAAAATAGTCTTTCCTATGGGCAAATATAATCACATTTCTTTCCTGCCTAAAATCCCTAATAGGAATCACATTGTCTCTGTGGGATAGAATCCAAATTCCTTAATATGGTATTCAAGTTCCTTCATGATCTGGCCCCTGCCACCGTTTCCTGTATATATTCCATCTATTCTGAAAATCTTGCTTTTCTCCAGACACTCCATGCTTTCTCAGACCTCCATTCCTTTGAAAACATGGTTCCTCTGGCTTGGAACATCCTTCCTAACTAATCGTTTTTCAGCTTCCTCTTCTGTAAAGGTTTCTCCTACTCCCCCAATCCTTCTACAGTCTCCTCTCCCAGACAGGCTGTAGATAATAGCCTCTAGTAGCACAAATTATACTGCAGGTAGAAAATCACTTATTGGAAATTCTAAAATTCAGAAAACCTCTTAAAACTAAAATGTTTTTGATAACTCATTTGGTGGCAAAACCCAAACTATTTAAATTTATAATCTCAATTTATTACACTTTGTGTGAAAATTCATTAATTTTGTTACAGAAATACTAATGGGCTTGATTATAGAGTAAAGCCTCAGCCCCCACTAGTGGTATGATGTATCATGTAACATCATATGCACCTGTGACCCCATTCCAAAAACAGTCACAGCAATATTTCTCATACCACAAGTTATTCCAGAACTTTCACTCCCTATCAAGAGGTGAGGTCTGTTTCCTCTTCCCTTTGAAACTGGGAGTGACTGTCTTGTTGAATAAAACAGAGGAGAAATGACACTCGTTGACTTCCAAGGCTAGGTCATAAAAGGTGATATGGCTTCTGCCTGGTTCCCCTCCACACTCTCAATATGCTCACCCTTGGAACTCAGCCACCATATTGTAAGGAAGCTCAAGTCACATGGTGAGATTATGTGTAGGTGTTCTGGCCCACATCCCCAGATAAGGTCTCAACAACCAGTCATCATCAACTACCAAGCATGTGAGTAAGCTTTCAGATAATCCCTGCCCTCAGCCTTCAAGTCAAGTTGAGCGAAGATAAGCTAGCCCCACCAAACCCAGCCCAAATTGCAGACTCATGGGCAAAATAAATGTTTTCATTGTTTTAAGCCACTAAGTTTTGGGGTACCTGTTTTGCAGCCATAGTAACTGGAACAGCATCAAATTACCTTGCTAAAATATGAAAAAATTCTGAATTCCAAAACCCATCAAAGGTTTCAGATAAGAAATTGTGGACTTGTATACTCTAATTGGGTGTTTTTACATCTACTTTTCAATGGGATTAAAAGCTCTTTGAGGACAAGAACTAAGTCTTTTTATCTTAGCACTCTAAGAGCAAGTACATAAAATTTAGTGGTTCCTTGAGGCTTGTTTGTTGAATTAACATTGGATGAATAAATAAATGAATAAACACAGTTCCAAACAAGTTATTGTTTTTTCAGAGACTATACTCCTTTTCAACTCAATCCATTGCTCAAAATAACTTAGAACTTCTTATTTTTATAATTATTTTCAATGTATGTAGTATACAGAAAATTTCATTAATTTCCCAATCTTGTTTTCATCCAAAATATATCTTTATTATATACTTTATTCCTCAAAATATATCCCAAAATTCCCTGGCTGTTTCCAAAAGTCAAATACATCTTTAAGGATGAAGATTTTCTGTTATGGAAGATAATCAAAATAATTTGACATAAACTCTGAAGATAATTCCAAACAGGAGATCCCAATGTTTTTGAACAATGGATATATGCTGCAATAAACATTTCAAAATCTGTGGTAACAACTTTGGAGGGAAAAAAACACACTAATTTAGAGTATAACCTCTGCTTTTTATGACAAAAGTATGTTTATTTATCTCATGGTCACAAATAAACCCAAACCAAACCCACTGCTCTTGAGTTGATTCCAACTCTTATTGATTTTGGGTTATTTTTAACCACATTTCAGAAGGGCATCTGACTTCTAATTCAATAGACTGTATGCCAAAAAATGGGAAAGGAAGATAGGGAATATTGGAAGATGCAATCACAACCAAAAGACAATCAAACTTTTTGCCCACCAAGTTGACTCCAACTCATAGTGACGCTATAGGACAGAGTAGAACTGCCCTATCGGGTTTCCAAGGCTATACATCTTTATGGCAACAGACTGCCACATCTTTCTCCCACAGAGTGGCTGGTTAGCAGTCGAACACTTTAACCACTGTGCCACCAGGGCTCCTGTCATACACAATGTCACACATATATTTAACTATATAAAGGGAAAGGGAAGAAAGGCGATAAAGAGAAAACCAATGTCATAAAGGCATGAATAGATAATGTCAATTTATTTTTTAATTTTCATGTTGAGAATAATCATTTTAGCTCTTCTCAAGGAATGTTATAATATTGGGATAATTGAGGCACTAATTTTACAGTTTTGCTGCCCATTATTTGTTTGATCACAATTCAATGGATCCTTTTAAGGATCCTTGCCTTTTCTCCTTCCTCGCCTTATGTCAACATAAAGCTGGGTTGTATGTAGGTGTATCTCTGCATAATTCACATTCATGAGAAACACCATTGTTACCATAAAATAATCATTGAAAAAAATTTAAATATTAACCACAGTCTCTCAAAAATGACTTTTTACAACCCACAGCAAAACTTCTTTAGAATCCTTTTTCTCCTACTCTTTCTTACTCATCTCACAGAACCTAGCAGGACCACTGCCTCTAGGCCCTTTTCTTTCCCTTCATATTCCCCCTATTCCCCCTATCTTCCTCTCTCTATGCCCTACCACCCTAAACACAGACACAGACACAGACACAGACACAGACACAGACACACACACACACACTCACACACACTCTCCATTGTTTTTTTCTTCCCCAACTTCCCGACCTTCTGAATCTTTTCTCTTAGGAGAGTATCTTGCTCCATTTTTCCAATCAATCAAATTGGCCGTGGCTTCATTTCCTCCCCTCCCTCACTCATTGTACTGGTTCTGTACGATTTGGGGCCAGGAACACAGTGCAGGTGAAGACATATTCTCCTTTTAGGGTGAGGAAGAAGAGAAGTTGTGAATCCTATGGGATATGTTTTTCCTGGTTGTACCACATCTTACAGGCATATTTCCTTAAAGAGTAGTAGTAGCCTCAACCAGATATGCTATTAGGACACCATAAAGTACAATACGGCCTGGCTATAGACAACACAGAAGCAGTTCAGAGATCACATATTCACTGATAGTGTTGTAGCCCTGCTAGGGTCTGGATAAACTGGTATTAATTTAACTGGGTGGGTGACCAGTCCCATGAGGATCTATCTCTTCCTTATCTCATTCCTGGGGTTCCCCTCCTTTTAACTGCTATCTCAGAAACAGTTTTCTGAACCTAGAAGGGAGTTTACAGTCCCAGAAATTGCCAAGGGCCTGGCAATGAGAGTCAAGAAACTACTATATCCCCACTCCCTCTCCCTCTCTCTGGACTCTGAGCTCTGGGTGAAGTTCTGGGAACTCAAGGGTGGGGAAGGTGCAGGAGCAGAACTTCTTATTTATGATACCAAAAACCAAACCAGTTGCCGTCAAGTCAATTCCAACTCATGGTGACCCCATGTGACCCATATTGCCAAATAAAATACAAGACGCCTATTAATCTGAATTTCAGATAAACAATGAATAATTTTTTAAGATCAACAAGTATGTACCACGCAATACTTGCAAATTAATTAATTGAAATATTAGTGTTAAAGATAAACATACAAAAATCAGTTGGATTCCTTTACACCAACAAACAGAACTTTGAAGAGGAAATCACCAAATCAATACTATTTACAATAGCCACCAAGAAGATAAAATACTTAGGAATAAATCTAACCAGAGATGTAAAAGACCTATACAATGAAAACTACAAGACACTACTGCAAGAAAACAAAAGAGACCTGCTTAAGTGGAAAAACATACCTTGCTCATGGATAGGAAGACGCAATGTTGTGAAAATGTCAATTCTACCCAAAGCAATCTACAGATACAATGCAATCCCAATCCAAATTCCAATGACATTCTTCAATGAGATGGAGAAACAAATCACCAACTCACATGGAAAGGGAAGAGGCCCCAGATAAGTAAAGCATGACTCAAGAAGAACAAAGTGGCCTCACACTACCTGATTTTAGAACTTATTATACTGCCATGGTAGTTAAAACAGCCTGATACTGGTACAACAACACATACATAGACCAATGGAACAGAATTGAGAATCCAGACATAAATTCATCCACCTATGAGCAGCTGATATTTGACAAAGGCCCAAAGTCCGTTAATTGGGGAAAAGACAGTCTCTTTAACAAATGGCACTGGCATAACTGGATATTCATCTGCAAAAAATGAAACAAGACCCATACCTCACACCATGCACAAAACTAACTCAAAATGGATCAAAGACCTAAATATAAAATCTAAAATGATAAAGATCATGGAAGAAAAAATAGGGACAATGCTAGGCGCCCTGATACATGGCATAAACAGAATACGAACCATAAGTAACAATGCACAAGCACCAGAAGAGAGACTAGACAACTAGGAGCTCCTAAAAATCAAACACTTAGGCTCATCAAAAGACTTCACCAACCTACCGACTGGGAAAAAATTTTTGGCTACAATAAATCCAATCAGCATCTAATCTCTAAAATCTACAAGATACTGCAAAACCTGAACAACAAAAAGACAACACAATTAAAAAACAGGCAAAGGATATGAAGAGGCATTTCACCAAAGAAGATATTCAGGCAGCTAACAGACACATGAAGAAATGCTCATGATCATTACCCATTAGAGAAATGCAGATCAAAACTACAATGAGCTATCATCTTACCCTAACAAGGCTAGCATTAATCCAAAAAACACAAAATAATAAATGCTGGAGAGGTTGTGGAAAGACTGGAACACTCATGCACTGTTGGTGGGAATGTAAAATGGTACAACAACTTTGGAAATCGATTTGGCACTTCCTTAAAAAGCTAGGAATAGAAGTACCATGCTGTCCAGCAATCCCGCTCGTTGGAATATATCCTAGAGAAATAAGAGCCATCACGTGAATAGATATACGCACATCCATGTTCGTTGCAGCACTGTTCACAATAGCAAAAAGATGGAAACAACCTAGGTGCCCATCAATGGACGAATGGATAAACAAATTATGGTATATTTACACAATGAAATACTACGCAACAATAAAGAACAACGATGAATCCGAGAAACATCTCATAACATGGATGAATCTGGAAGGCATTATGCTGAGTGAATTTAGTCAGTCACAGAAGGACAAATATTGCATAAGACCACTATTATAAGAATCTAAGAAAAGGTTTAAACACAGAAGAAAACATTGTTTGATGGTTACGAGGGTAGGGAAGGAGGGTGAGGGTTATTCACTAACTAGATAGTAGACAACTATTATCTTAGGTGAAGGGAAAGACAGCACACACTATGGGGGAAGTCAGCACAACTGGACTAAACCAAAGCTAAGAAGCTTCCTGAATACAATCAAACACTTCGAGGGACAGAGCAGCAGGGATGGGGATCTGGGGACCATGCTTTCAGGGGACATCTAGGTCAACTGGCATAACAAAGTTTATTAAGAAAATGTTCTGCAGCCTACTTTGGTGAGTGGCATCTGGGGTCTTAAAAGCTTGCAAGCGGTTATCTAAGATGCATTAATTGGTCCCAATCACCTGCAATAAAGGAGAATGAAGAACACCAAAGACACAAGGAAAGTATTAGCCCAAGGGACAGAAAGGGCCACATAAACCAGAGACTTCATCAGCCTGAGACCAGAAGAACTAGATGGTGCCTGGCTACCACCAATCACTGCCCTGACAGGGAACACAACAGAGAGTCCCTGATGTAATGGGAGAAAAGTGTGGTGCAGAACTCAAATTCTAGCAAAAAGACCAGATTTAATGGTCTGACTGAGACTGGAGGAATCCTGGAAAGCATGACCCCCGGATTCTCTATCAGCCCAGAACTAAAACAATTTCCGAGGCCAACTCTTCAGACAGCGATTGGACTGGACTGTGGGATGTAAAATGATACTAGTGAAGAGTGTGCTTCTTAGCTCAAGTAGACACGAGTCTAAACGGGCAGCTTCTATAGATGAGAAGGCAGAGAGGGTTAGGAGCTGGTTGAAATGGACATGGGAAATCAGGGGTGGAAAGGAGGAGTGTGCTGTCACAGTTCAGGGAGAGCAATTAGGGTCACATAACAATGTATGTATAAATTTTTGTATAAGAGACTAACTTGAAATGTAAACTTTCACTTAAACTACAACAATAAACAACAAAAAAAGAAATATTAGTGTTAACTATGCCATATTTGGGACATACTTACACGAAAACATTATTTGTTCTTTTTCTGAAATTCAAATTTAACTGAGCATTCCTATTTGTTTACCCCTGAATCGGGAAACCCTGATTTATTTATGAGAGCAATAACGGTCAGGAGTGAATACCTTAGACTTAAAAACTGGAATTCTTAAGTATATATACTACTTCTTGAGTTGTCCACAGAAATGGATCTAAACCATCAGAATATCAAAAAAGCAGACTCTGAAAATAGCAGGGTCAGACAGAGGCAGTGTGGAGCATTAAGATGCTTAAGCAGATGAAAATGTTTTATTGGTGTACTACAGACAGAGACCAAGTCAGCTTGTCCTTTAAAAGAGTATATGATTTGGTAGTCATGTGAAAATTTCCTTGTCAGCACAACTTGTATAGATGAGCTCAAAGTCTCTTTTCATTTCCTGGAAAGGTAGTTGGGAATTTTAAAGCAAAGTACTGTAGGAATGTCTAGAAATCTGAGGGAAATCTCCACTACCAAATCGAGAAAACACAGAGGTCAATATACTGCAATAAAATGTAACTACACTGACCTGGAAAACTTAAAAAGGGGTGGAAAAGTGAAAATTTGAAGTGATAGATGCAGGCAAATCTGGCTAATTCTCACTTTCTTATTTTCAAACTAAAGCATTTCTATAAAAAAAGGAAAAAGGAATTTTACCCCAATACTGACTTAGCTGACATTAATATCCTTGTAGTATAATTTCATATGACTAAACCATTATTTTAAAAGCAAATATGGAATATGGTTATATTTGTTATATAATTATAAACTATTGAAATTTAGCTAGTAAAAATTATTGGAAGTGTATACATGTAGCTACACAGATAATTAATTACTAATAATCAAATTACAAAAGCAGACGAATCACCAAATAATGTTTCATAACAGATATCCAATTTGTTTGTTTTGCTGTGGTTTTTAAAAACTAAATTGCTGCATAAAACATAGATCTCATCAAAGCCCTCTCAAACAAAGACTCTGCAGATGAAATGAGAGACGTCTTGGTCACCCCAGTGGGATGGAATAAAGCATGTGGTAGTTCAGTCAACAGTAGCAACTGTGGTGGGTGAGGAGTGCTTAAGTGCTCCTGTCCCCAACAACTAATCCCTGGTGCCTGAATAGCATGGGGACTCTTGGAGGAATTTACGTCAATGATGAGATGCAGCCTGAGTAAAAGCAGAGCTTCCCTGAGAAACAGGGAACAGCATTCACAGCGCATAAGAGAAGTGGAACCAGGTGAAGCTACAGAGCAAAGGTGTAGGAAGCAGCAGAGGAGAGGTACCTGGGATGGTCCTGCTTATCTATCTCTCCTCTGAAGAATTCGTAAAAATCATGGCATCTCCTCAACTGTTTTATAGGAACACTATTCTACTGAAATACGACTTCAGAGTAAAAATAAACAAGAAACACCAGTTGCCCTCAAGTTAATTCCGACTCGTGGCAATCCTGTGTGTGTCAGAGTAGAACTTGCTCCACTGGGTTTCAGTGGCTGATTTTTCTGAAGTAGATCTCCAGACCTTTCTTCTGAGGCAGCTCTCGGTGGACTTGAACCACCAACCTTTCGGTTAGGAACCAAGTGTTAACCATTTTTACCACCCAGTGACTCCTCAGAGTAAAAATAAGTCCTTTAAAAAAAATATAGCGGGAAATAAACCTACGCTCACCCTACCCCACCCAGTCACTGAGTTTCATTTCCCATTTTGCTTTTAGTGTTTTAGAAATGATAGCCCATGCAAAGAAAGCTGCTCTTTTTCATTTTAGTAGCTTACAAAACTAGGCACTCATTGAAGGCAAGCGGGCTTAACCTATAGCAAAGTGCTTTCACATAGAGCGGAGCTCGAGTGAATTAATGAATGTAATATCAAAACTGCTAATATTTAAAAGCATGAATTAGTATTAGTAATCTTAAAAATAAAACAAAACTGAAGCACACAGAGATCATTCTGCCTTTATAGTTGTCACAGACCCTCCCTGAGAAGGAGACTGAAGTACCATAGACTTCAGTCTCCTGAGTTATCGGTTTGGTACCCTTCACCAGCATTACAGTAAAGCCCCAAAAAACCAAACTCGTTGCTGTCAAGTTGATTCCGACTTATAATGGCCCTATAGGACAGAGTAGAGCTGCCCCATAGAGTTTCCAAGGAGCGGCTGGTGGATTCGAACTGCCGACTTCTTGGTTCGCAGCCGAGCTCTTAACCACTGCGCCACCAGGGCCGTGCAGCATTAAAGTAGCCATAAGAAAATGAAGGAAAGTCCTGTCAATTTATTATACACATTGTGGGAAAGAACAAAATGAAATCATATTTACAAAATATGTCTCTTTTTTTCTATAGAACTGTTCATTTGATCTTTATCCCAAACCTTCTCTGACATGATTAACCAAAGATTGGAAACTGAAGATACGAGACACATAAAAGACTATTAGATTATCTAGTCCACTTTTTAGGCCACATGTACAATTATCCATTCCCTATAGAAATATTTTCTAGAACTTTGTCTAATTCATTTCCAGTAGCCTTACTATAAATGTTTTAAAGTCTTTTTCTGAGGAGCTTATTCCAGTTAGGCACATCTTAAATACCTGACAGTTTTTCTGAAACTTCTATTTCAATTTGTCATATTTAAATTTTATCCCATTACTCCTAGTTAGACCTTTTCCCATCACCATCTTGTAGATAGTTTTCATATTCCTTTTGGGGCATAATTTAACCATGCTCCACACATTAACCTGAGTAGACAGTATATGGTATAAATTACAGAAAACAGCAATGTGTGAAGACATTCTGTGGTGAATAAACTAAAACATTAATTCAGACATATCAAACTAACACTTTTTAAATTTGTGGTTCCTATAATTTTCAGACCTGTTTCTAAAGTCTTTGGAATAGGGCAATTAAAAGGAAGAGATTAGTTTAAAACTTCTACCTTTACTTCATAGGTTGGAGATCTGCCATTCCCATGAATATCTACAACAGGAAGAATTGTTAAATAAGAATTTAACACAGAGACCCTACTCAGATTTAAGGAGATGTTGGCATTCAGACATATAGGTGAAAAAGATTGGGTTTAGCAACTCACCAAATATAATCACCACTAATGTGGCACAGGGAGCCCTGGTGGTGCAGTGGTTAAGAGCTCGGCTGCTAACCAAAAGGTTGGCAGTTCAAATCCACCAGCCACTCCTTGGAAACCCTATGGAGCAGTTCTGCTCTGTCCTATAGGGTTGCTATGAGTCAGAATCGACTCGACAGCAACGTTTTTTGTTGTTTTTTTTTTAAATCTGGCAGTTAAGAGAGAGTAAAGATCTCTGCCAGTTGGGAGAGGGCTTTATAACCTACTGCATATGGTATATCTGCAACCTGGTACAATGAATCTGAATTGACTGAAGCAGAAAACCTGTTTCTTCTATAGTATTATGAAGGAGAAAGTATAAAAAAAGAGAATCTAACTCAAATTTAACCAAAATCTATGTGCAAAGGGAAAAGTTTCCCAGGACATGCCTTCCTGGGATCCTGGGATTTCTGGTTTCCACAACTGATACAAAATTGCAAAATATACATGAAACTGGCACCAAAGAAAAGGCAATTATTTTTAAATTGTGAGACTTGGGAAAAAGAATCAAGTCTATCCTTCTTCCCAGTTTTATTTTCCTCCATAATATTTATCACTTATTATCACATTTTTTAGTTACTTTGTTTATTGTCTATTTCCTCATCCCCCTGACTAGCATTTAAGCTCCATGAGGACAGAAATTTTGTTTTGTTTTGTCTTGTTCACTTCTGTATCCCAAGGACCTAGAATATTGCCTGGACCATAGCAAGCACTCAATAAATATTGTTAAAGAATGAACTCATTTATTTGGCATTGATTCCTCTATTTAAGGAATCAAACAGAAAGACATCATGCATACTTCTCTGCTAAAAAGAGCTATATAAAAAATAATATTGCTGATAAACTATGGGGAAAAGCTCTTTAAATTCCTATAAGTAGGACTTGAGATAGTACTAATCATTAAAATACAAAGTAGGAAGCATCTCAAATCTGACGATCTTATTAAAGGCACTAAAGATGAGGCTCCACAAGAGCAGAGTCTTATTTATCTCTCTGTATCTGCTCATAACCCAGGCATGTCACAAGGCAAAAGAAAGGGCCAACAGGAATGATTGACATACACTGTGTGCTAGGACCGTGGTGGTGCAACGATTAAGTGCCAGGCTGCCAACCAAACCCACCCAGAGGGTCCCAACCGGACGATCTGCTTCCGTAAAGATTACAGTCAAGAAAACCCAATGGAGCAGTTCTATTCTGTCACATGGGGTCGCTGTGAGTCAGAATCAACTCGACGGCACCCAGTAACAACAGCCACAGGGTCCTTGGGTGGTGCAAATGGTTTACGCTCATCTATATATCAACTCTACGGCAATTTTTTTTTTTTTTTAAGCCACTAGTCTAAGCACTTACACGCATTAATTCATCTACTCACAACAATTCTATGCGGGAGGCACAATTATCCCCAGTTTCCAGGTAAGGAAAACGAGGCATAAGACAATACGTAACTGCAATAGTTGCCAAGGGCCCAGTCCAAGTCCACCGTTTGCCCAGCTTTGTGATACTGGAGCTGGCGGAATGTTAGGCTTCGTCAATAGAGGGCACCAGAGGGACATTGCAAAGCCCCAAGTCCAGGAAGACCCTTCCCTTTTGGGTTCTAGTCCTCCATTGTTATTATTCAGCGTGGGAGCCCAGTGGCCAGCTTGGAGGAGTTCCAGCTGTGCCTTCAAGCCACATTCTTACAGGTAGCTGCTTCTATAAACCAGCTCTGGCCCTTACCTTCTGGCAAGTCTTTGGCCACCAACAGGGTGAGTGCTCCTATAGTAGCCATACCTTCTTTGAAGAGGTATGAACCTCAGACTTGGTGGGACCTTCTCTTATTCCTTAGTTCTTTTATTGTCCACTCTCTCTTAGCCCAGAGGAAGTAGTTGCTTTTTTGTACCTGGTACTTCTGTACATGTTAGACTCTCTTATCCCCTATACTAGTTAACCACCTTCTACTACCCAAGTTATTTATGTTAAATTTTTCATGATATAGTACTATATAATAGGGTACTATATTAGGCCCTGACTTACCCAGGGAGGAGCCCTGGCAGCACAGTGGTTACGTGCTCGGCTGCTAGCCAAAAGGATACGGGATCGAATCCACCAGCTCCTCCGGGGAGAAAGATGTGGCAGTCTGCTTCTGTAAAGATTACAGCCTTGAAAACCCTATGGGGAAGTTCTACTCTGTCCTACAGGGTCTCTTTATGAGTCAGAATCGACTCAACGGCAGTGAGTTGTTTTTTTTTTAACTTGCCCAAGGTCATGCCACTAGGAAGCAATAAAGCCGGGTTACAAAGCCAGGAAGTCTGATAGCAGATAAACACTCCAAATTACTTTTTTTTTCTTTTTTAATTTTATTGTTGAACTTTAAGTGAAAGTTTACAATTCAAGTTAGTCTCTCACACAAAAATTTATACATACATTGTCATGTGACCCTAATTGCTCTCCCTATACTGTGACAGCACATTCTTCTTTTCCACCCCTGATTTCCCGAGTCCATTCAACCAGCTCCTGACCTGCTCTGCCTTCTCATCTCACCTCCAGACTGGAGCTGCCCATTTAGTCTCATGTATCAACTTGAACTAAGAAGCACACTCTTCACAAGTATCCAAATTACTATGTTTAAAAAAAAAAAAAGAAAAAGTTGCGCTCAAGGGGACTCTGACTCGTGGCTACCCCGTGTGTCAGAGTAGAACTGTGCTCCATAGGGCTTTCAATGACTGATTTTTTTGGAAGTTAGACTGCCAGGCCTTTCTTTTGAGGCGACTCTGGGTGTACTTAAACCTCCAACCTTTCAGTTAGCAGCTGAATGCGTTAACCGTTTGCATCACCACTGTCTCGAATATGTGAGAAAAATTCAGGTTAACTTCCCCTATTGCCTAAACACCTCCAATGTTGCAGGAAGTATTTACTTATCTAAGAGTTTCATTCAATAACAAAAACGAGAATTGTAACATGACAGTCCAAGAGCAAGGTACTCAATTTCATCTTCTGCTCAAACATAGCGTGGACTAATATCATAACCCTAAATTTTAGTTTTTCAAAAAACTTTCACAAGCAGGATTTCATTTGAAAACAACTTTGTAGAGTTGGTAAGGCAGATATAGTCTCTATACATAAGGAAACTAGGGACACACATAATACAAATTTGCATGGTTAGTTGTACTTAAGTCTCTCAACTTCCAGCTAGAACTTTGTCTATAATATCACTGTCTTGCCTTGAGGTTTAGTTACTCTGGAGTCAACCTAACAAATTCCAAGTTAAAATAAAAGTTTATGGGGATAGAAAATAATTTCTTAACATGACAGAAAAAGATTTATAAGTTCAGCTTCATTTAAATTGAGAACTTCTGTTCATCAAAAAACATCATTAGGAGAATGAAAACACAAGTTACAGACTGCAAGAAGATATTTGCAATACAAACATTCTACAAAGGATTTAGACTCAGTATACAGAAAGAACTCTTTCAAATTAGTAAAAGAGACCAGCTGACCACTCAAAAATTTTAAAATCGGCAAAAGACTTTACCAGGCCCTTCACAAAAGAGGAAGTCAAAAGAGCCAAAATGCATAAGAAAATGTGCTTAACATCATTGGTCAATTGGAGAATGCAAATTAAAACCACGATGAGATACCACTACACCTGACACCTCCCCTGCAATGGCTAAAATGAAAAGGACTGATAACACCCAGAGTCGGTAAAGATTTAGAACAACTAGAACTCTCATACACTGCTGATGGGAGTGTAAATTGATACAACCACTTAGGAAAACTATTTGACAGTATCCACTAAAGCTTTAGGAGCTCTGGGAGTGCCGTGACATGGACATGTCATCAGAAAAGATCAATCACTAGAAAAGGACATCCTGGTTGGTAAAGTAGAGGCTCACCAAAAATGAGGGACATCCTTAGTGAGATGGATTAATGCATAAGCAAAACAATGAACTCAAAAATACCAATGATCATGCAAGGTTTCTTTCTGTTACATATAAGGTCACTATAAGCCCGAGCCAACTTGACGGCACCTAACAACAGCAACAACATATGTATACACTATAACTCAGCAGTTCCACTCATGGGTATATATACAAGAGAAAGTTAGATTATGTCCACCAAAAAACATGTACAAAAATATATAAGAATATACACCAACAGTAAAATGGATAAAAGTTGCAGTATATGCATATAATACACAACAATGAAAAAGAATGGCTACTGCACTCAACAAAATGAATGAATCTCACAAATATAATGTTGAGTAAAAGAATCCAGGCACAAAAGAGTACACACTGTATGATTCTATTTATATGAAGTTCAAGAATAGGCAAAAGCAAGCTATGGTGATAAAGGTTAGAACTGTGGTTTCCTTGGTGGGCTATCTACTGGAAAAGGCCACAAGGGAGCCTGCTGGTATGCTGGAAACACTGTATATCTTAATCTGACTGGTATCTGAGTGGTGGTTACATGGATGTATACATAAGAAATTACTTGAGGTGAAAATTTAAGATTTGTATTCTTCACTGTATGTAATAAAAAATAAAAAGCACAGAAACAACAACAACCAGAATTTGAAAGAAATGAGAGAAAGGTAGTATGGTTAATGCATCATATTTGAGATTCAGAAAGCCAAGGTAGCATTCTGGTTTCACTAAAAAATAGACATGTGAAAACTGATTTTTCTCATTTGCCTCATTGGGATATTAATACCTACCAACCTCATATGGCGATTATGATTTTAATTAGATAATGTACAAATACCTTTGCATTCCTATAAGAGAAGCCCCATACAAATATAACATAATATTATTTGTGGAGCATTCCAAAATTCATTCCCCATATGTAATCTCTATTATAAATACTATTTCTTTTATATTACAATCATTAAAAACAATGAAAGTGGAAACTAGGCCAGCAACAAATTGAGAAATAGGAGTGTCTTAGTTATCTAGTCTCCCATGAATATGTCAGTTCGTCACACAGTGGGGGCTTGTGTGTTGCTGTGATGCTGAAAGCTACGCCACCAGTATTTAAATACCAGCAAGGTCACCCATGGTGGCCAGGTTTCAGCAGAGCTTCCAGACTAAGGCAGACTAGGAAAAAGGACCTGGCAGTCCACTTCTGAAAAGAATTAGCCAGTGAAAAGCTTATGAATAGCAGTGGAACATTGTCTGCTACAGTGCCAGAAGATAAGCCTCTCAGGTTGGAAGCTGCTCAAAAGACCACTGGGGAAGAGCTGCCTCCTCAAAGTAGAGTTGACCTTAATGACATGGATGGAGTCAAGCTTTCAGGACCTTCATTTGCTGATGTGGCACGATGCAAAATGAGAAGAAACAGCTGCAAACATCCATTAATAATTGGAACATGGAATATATGAAGTATGAATGTAGGAAAATTGGAAATCATCGAAAAGGAAACAGAACGCATAAACATTGATATCCTAGGCCTTAGTGAGCTGAAATGGAGTGGTACTGGCCATT
>NW_004444003.1:3495908-3498720 GCF_000243295.1 Trichechus manatus latirostris
AAATATCTCATTAATATTTTTATATTGATTACATATTGAAATGATATTTTACATATTGGGTTAAATAAAATATATTAAAATTAATTTTACCTGTTCATTTTACTTTTTAAAATGTGGCCAATAGAAAACTTTAAATTACAAATATGGCTTGCATTATATTTCTATTGGGTAGAAGAGCTCTAATTAAAGATGAAAATTTTCATAATGCCATTCCTATGAGGATAGAGTTTCCAGAAAGAGAGTTTTAAAAATAAAGGTTAAGATTACTTGATGCTTTCTGGCCAAATTACCTGTCTTTGTCAAAGATTAAAACCTATGTTTAATCTTTAATCTATAATCAACTGCATTTTAGAATGGTCATGTAATAGATGTTCTACCTATATGAAGTCATGGAGTATTTGACTAGTTTTCATTGAATTTTAGTAACATGTAAACCTGTAGTTCTAAAACTTATGGGGGCTTTGAACTACTAAAGCAGAGAACTGACCTTAGTAGATCTCCTAGAGGACTTTCCAGGACGCTCTAACACAAAGACTGTATTCAATTAACCAAAAACCCATACCTACCACTTAAAGCAATCTCATTTTTATTAAATATCATAATTAATTTTTACTTCATGCTAGTTATGTGAATATATACATTGTTGTTATATAAAGGAATGGTGATTTGCACAACCAACCCACTCCCGTCAAGTTGAGTCTGACTCATAACAACCCTATTGGAAAGAGTAGAATTGCCCCATAGGGTTTCCAAGGAGTGGCTGGTGGATTCGAACTGCCGACCTTTTGGTTAGCAGCCAAGCTCTTAACCACTGCGCCACTAGGGCTCTCGATTTGCACAAAGTGGAGAATAATTATTTGTTGATTTTTCTCTACGTATTAATATATCAGGCCTGGCCTGTGACCTCTGCAGACCAATTCATAGACCATCATTGGATCCTTAGAAGGATCAAGGGAAAGTGACTATTATTTTAAAATATTTATTCTTAACAATATGTATAAAACATATGCTCTTCAATAAATGGAATTCAAATTCCCACTTGAACTGAAAATGCTAAGTTGTTAATATCTTCCCTAGGGATTTGCTTCTTGGTATGACATCTTCAATGATTTTAAGTGTAATAAAACCTCACTTTATGCTCAAAGGCAGGGAAGATCCTAAATGTTTCTCAACCAGTAAGTAGTTCTTAGTCTTATGGCTTCTGGTATATTTTAAAAGGCATTACAAAAAAAAAAGAAAGGGTCTCAGCCCAGGGAACAGAATAGTATGCCTTTTTTCTCAAAGAAACATTCAAAACATCTGATTTTTACTGCTTAGTTTTAAAGAAAGAAAGAGAAAAAAATAGAAGAGACCCAAATAGGGTAGTTATTTAATCCCTGTTATCACTTTAATCCCTTCTGGTATTTTTTAGGACTCTAGGGGTCTAAAAAACCCCCAAAATCTATGCAAAATCTATGCAAAATTACATTTGTCCTATATACATTTTCTGGGAAAAGGGCCTAGAGCTTTTAACAGAGGAGAAAATGACCAAAAAGTTTAAGAAGAACCTCTTGTTTAGGGGTTTGCTTCAGCAAACCGAATGAAAAGTTCTCCCTCACTTCCAGGTCAAGTATAAATCAGCTTCCCGATTTGCTGTGTACCACCTAAGACCTCAAGATTTGTGCCCAGCTCTGCTTCACTACTTTGTTGGTTTTTCTGTTTTTTGGTGTGTGTTTATGTCAGTTGCCTCCAACTTCCCCCTTCCTTGGCAGTTCTACTCTGTATGTCCCTGATAAGAATAGACTCTGAGTGGCTGTCTCCTCATTTGAGACTCGTGGTGCAACTTGCTACCACATTTATGAACATACTCTTTTCCCTTACTCTGCTCTACCCTTTTGGCACTACCTGAATTTGCCACAGTACTTCAGGAGTAGTCTACCTATATTTACTTCCTATTTTGGTCTAGAAACAATCACTTGAAGGGGGTACTTTTAAGCATGTCAGATCACACTCCTGTATTGCCCTTCTCAGGCGGTATAAAATTAATTTTAATTCCCTCTCTAAAGATGTTGAGAGAAAGAAATGGTGTCTGTAGTGTACTCATCTCCCTAAAGAATATTATACAAAATTAATAACAGGTTTCTTTTTATGTCAATTATTTGGACATTATTACATCAAGTGGCAGTCTCCTGTCCTTGCCTTTACCATTTCTTCCCTAGAGTCGGCAGAGTGATCATGCACCCACTGACGTAGCACCCTTCACCCCTTCCACCCTCTCCAAGCCCCACATTCCAAGTTCTCTCCTTGAATATAACTCCAGATATTCCAACAACCTTTCTTGTATTGGATAAAGAATTGGAGTTTACTCTTTTCTATATTCTTCCCACCAATAATTCTAAAATCTCTTTTAGTTTTTTTGCAAATTGCAGATTTATAAGTTTTTTCTTAAAACTTGCCTAAAATCTGTGTGCCTGGCCCTTCAGCACTCCATCTCAGGGCAGAGAGTAGGTTGGCCAGTGAGGGGCCAAGAGATCCAAGACTATTTATAAAAAGAATATCAGCCCCAGTGTGCAGCAGAGCAAGACAGCGAAGCTGGGGTCTGAGATCGGAGGCCCCCGAGAAAGCAGCTCCCCGACTTGGCGCTCCGTGCGGCGAGCTCAGGGCAGGGCCCCAACTCCTCCGACCCTAGAGTCGCCGGCGTAAGAAGCCCCCTCCCGCCGGGCAGGGCTCGTCTCCAGGGGTAAGCCCGGCTGGGCCCGGGCCGAGGGCGCTGCGCCGCGGCCTCCAGCTCCTCTTCACGGCGCCGCGCGGCCAGGCCGGTGGGTGGCGGCAG
>NW_004444003.1:3498980-3505622 GCF_000243295.1 Trichechus manatus latirostris
GCTCGCCTCGGCCGCTGCCGCCGCAGCCGCCGCCACGTCCGGGAGGCTCTGCCCAGGCCGGCCCGCTGCGAGCGCCTCAGGGGCGCCGGCAGGATCAGACCCCGGCCGGCAACGCGCTCTTCCCCGCCTCACACCCTGTCGCCAACTCGGTCCCCAACGGAAAGTTCAGCTTCGGATGCGTTTTTAAAAAGAAAAAAGAAATTAAAAAGGGTAAGGGGGTGTGTGTTTAGGACACGGGGAGGCGGTGAAGAGGAGAGGGCAACTTCTCCCTGGGAAACCGCCCCCTACCGAGACCCGAAAGCTGAAGCACACGAGTTCGTTCGAGGTGGTTTTTTCCTTTCCTTTCCTCCCCCCCCCCCACCCCTTCTCTGCTGATTAAAGAGACGGACCTTGGTCCTGGCTGCTCCCGCTGCTGGGTGACAAGAGCCAGTGCTGCTGCTGCCGCTGCCGCCGCCGCCGCCGCCTCAGCCTCAGCCGCCGCCTCCCCTCTCGCCCTTTCGCCTCCCTCCCGCTCCCTCTCCCCGGCCGCATTCCCTGCCTTCTTCCTCCTTCCCAGCACCATGGAGTTCTCCGAAAGGAAAAGAAGCAGGAAATCCCAAAGCTTCAAACTGGTGAACCGAGGTAAGCGGCGGGCCAGGGGCGGGGGCCAGGGGTCGTGCGGGTCGGCGCCGGCGGCGGGAGAAAGGACTTCGCGCGGCGTAAACATCCCCGCACCGGGCCCCGCGGCCCCTCGCCCTCGGCGGCGGGCTTCAACTCCGGGGGCTTGTCTTCCTGGACCCCCAAACTCCCCTCCCAAGTGAGGTGTCGGAGGAGGGGCCGCGGCGGAGGGGGCTGCAGCCGCTAAAGCCCGGCCGCGAGGAAAGTTGTGCGGGGGGGGAGGCAGGATGTTATTTAACGTAAACAAGTCGGAGGCATATCAGGAAATTAGCAAACAATGACACTTGGGGAGCAAAGAGCCTTCTTTGGTATTCCACTCCTGTGGCTAGGTTGGGGGGTGGGGGAGAGTTGCCTTTTCTTGAGGCCGTGCTCGTACGAATCCGGACGAATGATTTTTTTTTCCCCCCAAAGAGAAAGAAAGAAGGTGGTGGTTCTTTTAAGAAGAAGGAAAAAAGCTCATTAGGTGTACAAGCCCAGATAAGAATTGTTGACATCCAACATGTTTTCTAGATATGTGATTTGGGTTGGAAAAATATTTTAGAGTAGATCACTTACCAGTCGGATAACTATCTCACAGGGGGAAAAAAAAAAAAAAAAAAACCCTTCTAGTTCCTGATCATTTAACAGGTGTATAACACAGCCTTTGAGCTTTGGTTATTTTATTAGAGGAGGGTAAAGTTGTATACAGTAATGTCTGTCTGTTTAGTTGCTTGTTAGAATCTTTATTTTCCTGATTAGACTTTTTTAAAAATGATGAGAACTAAAGACATACAAATATGTCTCTCAAAATGCATTGTGTCTTCTTAAATTGGAGGCAGGTGACTTTTTTCATTGTCATGTCACAAGTTCTAATATTGAGTTTAGAACCACCCTGTTTAAATATCTTCTTTGAATCAAACTGAGGGCCAGACAAAACCACAGACCTATCCACTTTTCCTCTGGTGTTTTATCTAGCATTGACATCAGAGTAGAGAGCAAAAACGATTGTTTTAACCACCTGGGGAAGTCACATATAAACTGATGAAAATTAGAGGGCTATTGCAAATAATAGCGTTTTTTAAAGTAAGCTAAGCTAACTGATGTGTATTCCATAAAGCCTACATTCGTTTAGTCTGAAAATGGTTTGATTATAGACATTTTGAAGATCTAATCATATCTCTTTCCCCCAAATTTAGTTTGGACACCTTAATGGAAGAGCCTAAAATAGTTTTATATATTCAAAATATTTGGCTCTTTCCACTTTCTATATAAAATTTTTTCGACAGTACTGATTACTCAATTACTTGTACTTTAATAAAAGTTTCTCCATATGTGACTAGCCTGTTGGTGCTGTCTGATTCGTTCAGGAATGTAGGCTGCTTTTATATTTATGACCTTAGGGAACTTACTACTTTATCTTAAGAGTGAGAGTAGTTTTATAGACGTTGACCTGTGAGGTCTAAGGCCAAAAAGGGAAGAGCTGTTATGAAAGAATGTATATCTTCATGCCTAGGTGTTCCTACTTTTTAGAAATAGGAGATTGCCAAAGCACAGAAGCCACGAGAGAAAAGCTTGTAAAATAATGTACTTTAATGTTTGACTGACGTAGCAAGTTTTTTCTTTTTCTTTTTTTAAATTATCGGTCTGATTCTTCTCTATGCTCTGCAGGTGCATTTTTAGAAAATAAGCGATTGCATATTAAAGTGCAGTAGCTGAATGCAAAAGGTTCACTTGTGTGAAAGATGAGAATCTTGCTTTCTTATCCAAATTATACTATATTTGAAATAACAAATCAGTATTTTTCATGTGTGCTCACCTTTAAACTGCTTAACGATGGCAGTTTTTTTTTTTTTGAGTAAACTGAGAAAACTGAAAGAGTGCCAGGTAGCTCTAAAACAGTTGGTAGGCCCAAGAAAACGCGTTGTGGAGATAAATTTGGAAACCTCCCCTGGCCTGTGATTGGGTGAGGTTTTTCTTTTCCGTATAAACATACTCTGAAATGAAAGAAGCTTAATAATTGGCATCTGCAGGCCAAATTACTGGGAAAACTATATGATCGAGCAAAGCTGTTTTCTGAAGTCAAAGTAGTATTTCAACGTTGCATACTTTCCTCAGAGTAAGCGAAGTTTTTAGGGATTATTATTGACTACAAGTCTATGGTTTACTGGGTTCTTGGAAACTATATTTATAAATTAAAGCATAGATTATGCTTCTAGTCTTTATTGGGATTCTAGTCTATTGCTTATTCATATCTTGCAGGTCATTAAAATTCTAATTTTTGGTTGTTTTCTCATCCCAGATTATCACCATGAGGTATATACGATCTCAGAATTCAGCAGTGATGTTAATGGGGAGGCCAAAGAGACACAACCCATTTTTTTAGGTAGGTTCTTATGTCAATTAATTTCTCAGCAAAATAGCGTGGCCATTTGCAATTAGGAAGAAAAAAAAAGATTGTGCAAGAACGGGAAATGCCTGCCATTGCTTAATGTATGACACTTTTCAAGACCTTTTATTTTACAAATTGCCAATATATCCCTTATTAACATTGCTAAAAGTTGTAATTTCAGACATAAATGTTTATTAGTGTCTACACACAGTGCTAATTATCACTCACTCACAGAGCCAGATGCTGACTGTGCAGTTTTATGGCTCTGTGCTCACCCCATTTACATTGCATATTCGCTGGCATGCTTCACTGGCAATAGTTTGTGTAATTGGGGTATTACATCTTTGACATCTGGATAACAGAAATTCAATTTCCAGGAAGCTGCTATTTGTTTGGTTTGCTTCTGCCTTGGGTGGGATAGAGGATTAATGTGCTGTCTTATTACAACGTCCCTTCACCTCTGTGGCCTGGTTGCTAATCCTGCCATGACAAAATTAAATTAAATCTAAAGTCAGAAAGCATAAGGAAAATAAAAGTGTGATTGCCTGTCTAACCACTTCTTGGTAGTCCTAGTTACCACTGAGCAGCTCCTCATTTTCATGGCTTTGTGTTCATTTCACACCAACATTTTTGGTCAGAGAGACCAGCCACAGCCATGCTTTTCCCTTACTGTCCTCATTCCCAGTTCACCTCAGGGACAAGTGGAGCAAAAGCAGCATCTCTGAGTCCGTTAGACAAGTGTAGCTACATGATGGTGATGGATGGGTAGGTAGCCAAAAATGTTGCCTCTCTTTCCACGTGTAGTTTTTGGTACAAATACTGTACGTGAAGAACCTAAGATACGTGGTTTTTGATTTGCAAACTGTGAGCCTAAACTTAAACCACTTAGGATTTTGCCAGTAGAGTGAATTACCCATAAAATAGTAGTGAAGAGTAAATGGTGGCATTTAGCTTCAGCCTTACCCATTCTGGACACCTCTGCACCCTTAGTAGAATGAGGGCTGGAAGCTGCACAACCAGGAAGCAGAAAATGAGAAAGTCAGGGCAAGAGTCATTAAAAGCAAGGGCAAGAATTGTCATATCACAGGGAAGAACTGATAGGACTTAGGGAAGCAGGATTGCCACGTAGACCCAGGGCGTAGTGCTTCCAGTTAAGCAACGTGAAAGCCAAAGGGTGTAGTGTTCTATCACCTGGATCTCTATGTTCTGCTTTAAGGAAGAGAAAGGGTGGGGTTGCAAAGGAGCGAAAAGAAATCAAATAGATACTTAAGCAAAGTAGGAGGGAAATATTTCTTACACAAGTGATCATTGAAGGTGTATAGATATTTCCAGTGAGGTAGAGAATATTACTCAGGGCAGCACTGCTCTCACCACCTGTTCACTGTTGTTAAGATAACAAAAAACCCAAAGGTTAAAAAAAATCCAAAGGTTAATAATCAAGTGAAATGCTGCAACCCAGAAAGAGAATCTTCTTGGACTGTATTCTTTTCAGTTCCCTAAACTTCATCGGTTGGAATTCTGATTTTGCCATTTGAAATGAAGAATTTGCCTCAGTAGAAAATTTACATTTATCTTAAGAATGGTACATCGTGTCTTTGATTTAGTTATTTTCCAAAGAAGCAGGCTTTTTTCCCCTTTTCTGTTGTGTACTTGGAAAACAGTAATGTTGCTATACAGTCACTTAGTTTTGAGTATGAGAAAGTGGGAGCTGAAGAACAGGAGGATGCTAGTGCTCAGAATTCAAGAAAATGTACACTTCCAAAGGTGGCAGGTATTGCTGCTTTCCCAGCCCGTGACCAAGAAAATATGAGAATATCAAAAGACTAGGCTTGGCATAAGTTTTCAAAGTTATCGGTCAAAAAGACTTTAGATATCAAGAGACAAAAATTTAGCAGCATAGCAGTGTGGGCTGTGGGTTATTCCTCAGTCTCTTGCTTATGATGGGGAAAGTAATAAAATTCCCAAAGAATATTTTTATTTTGTGATCTCCAGGTCAATTAAAAAAATAGTGGAAGAACAAATAACTACACAAACATAATTTCTAGAGCAAAATATCAGTATTTTACCGATGGCATCTGAAATTTAGATTTTTTGTCATTGACAATGTTATAACGTGGACTTTCTTAGTTTATAGTTACTCTTCTCAAAACATAGATTTAAATTATGCCTCTTTTGGAATTTACTAGGGTCTTACTTATTGTGGTGTAGAGTTCTGTATGAGGTTTATGACATCAAACGGAGTTTGTTACTAGAATACCAAAACAACTGTTTCATGTGTACTTCTGTACTAAAACATGGCTCTGCAGATATTGTATAGTATTTTCTGTGTTAAGACATGTGTTACCTTTTTTTTAAAATTGTACTTTAGATGAAGGTTTACAGACCAAACTAGCTTCTCATTAAACAGTATACATATTGTTTTATGACATTAGTTAACAACCCCATGACATGTCAGTACTCTCCCTTCTTGGCCTTGGGTTCCCTATTACCAGCTTTCCTTTCCCCTCCTGCTTTCTAGTCCTTTACCCTGGGCTGGTGTGCCCCTATAGTCTCGTTTTGTCCTATGGGCCTGTCTAATCTTTGGCTAAAAGGTGAATCTCAGGAGCGACTTTATTGTTAAGCTAAAAGGGTGTTCAGGGGCCATATTCTCAGGGTTTCTCCAGGCTCCGTCAGGCCAGTAAGTCTGCTCTTTTTTTTGAGTTAGAATTTTGTTCTACATTTTTCTCCAGCTCTGTCCCGGACCCTCTGTTATGATCCCTGTCAGAGCAGTCAGTGGTGGTAGCCAGGCACCATCTGGTTGTACTAGACTCAGTCTGGTGGACGCCATGGTAGTTGTGTCTATTAGTCCTTTGAACTAATCTTTCCCTTTTGTCTTTAGTTTTTTTCATTTTCCCTTGCTCCTGAAGGGGTGAGACCAGTGGAGTATGTTAGGTGGCCACTCACAGGCTTTTAAGACCCCAGACGCTGCTCACTAAAGTTGAATGTAGAACATTTTCTTTATAAAGTATGCTATGCCAGTTGAGCTAGATGTTTGTTCCCTGAGACCATGGTCCCCACAGTCCTCAGCCCAGTAATTTGGTCCCTCAGGGAATTTGGATTTGTCCACATGGAGCTTCCGACTTCCATGACCTTAACCTGAAAAAGTTGTGCTGGCTTCCCCAGTATTGTGTATTGTATTACCCTTCAAAAAAGTTAACCACTTACCACCCATTGTCTATTTAGTGTTTTTCCACCCCAACGCTTTCCCTCCATCGTAACCATCAAAGATTGTTTCTTTTCATGTGTAAACCTTTTCATAAGTTTTTATACTAGTGGTCTCATACAATATTTGTCCTTTTTGTGATTGACTTATTTCTCTCAGCATAATACCCTCCAGATTCATCCATGTTGGGAGATACTTCACAGATTCATCATTGTTCTTTATCACTGCATAGTACTCCATTGTGTGTATGTACGATAGTTTGTTCATCCGTTCATCTGTTGATGGGCATCTAAGTTGTTTCCATCTTTTTGCTCTTGTGAACAGTGCTGCAGTGAACATCGGTGTGCATATGTCTATTCGTGTGACGGCTCTTATTTCTCTAGGCTATATTCTTAGGAGTAGCATTGCTGGATCG
>NW_004444003.1:3508923-3513599 GCF_000243295.1 Trichechus manatus latirostris
TTGATTCTTTCTATTGTTTTTCTAGTCTCTATTTCATTTATTTCTGCTCTGATCTTTATTATTTCCTTTCTTTTGGTGGCTGTAGGCTTCTTTGGCTGTTCACTTTCTATTGGTTCGAGTTGTGTAGCTAATGTTTTGATTTTGTCCCTTTCTTCTTTTGTGATGTGTGTATCTGTTGCTATAAATTGACCTCTGAGTACTGCCTTTGCTATGTCCCAAAGGTTTTGGTATGATGTGTTTTCATTTTCATTTGATTCCTGGGATATTTTTGATTCCATCTCCGATTTCTTCTGTTATCCAGTGTTTTGTAAGCAGGGTGTTATTCAGTTTCCATGTAATTGATTTTTTTTCCTTGCTTTTCCTGTTGTTAATTTCTACCTTGATTGGATTGTAATCAGAGAAGATACTTTGTATTATCTCGGTGTTTTGGATTTTGTTGAGGGTTCTTTTGCTGCCTAAGAGGTGGTCTGTTCCAGAGAAGGTTCCTTGTGGATTGCAAAGAATGTGTACTTTGCAGCTGTTGAATGGAGTATTCTGTGTATGTCTATGAGGTAAAGTTGGCTGATTGTGGCCTTTAAATCTTTTTCTTTGTGGAGTTTCTTTCTAGATGTGCTGTCCTTTACCAAGAGTAGTGTGTTGAAGTTGGCTACTATTATTGTGGAATTGTCAATTTCTCTTTTCAGTGCTGGTAAAGTTTTTTAATGTATTTTGGAGCCCTGTCATTGGGTGCATAGATATTTATTATGGTTATGTCTTCATAATGGATCTTCCCTTTAATTATGATATAGTGCTTTTATTTATCTTTTATGGTGGTTTTTGTTTTAAAGTCTATTTTATCTGAGATTAGTATTGCCACTTCTGCTTTTTTTTGTTGGCTACTTGCAAGATATTTTTTTTTCCATCCTTTGATTTTTAATAAATTTATGTCTTTGTTTGTAAGGTGGGTCTCCTGCAGACATCATATTGATGGATCCTGTTTGGGTATTTTTTTTTTCCCCCATTCTGTCACTGTCTGGCTCTTTATGGGTACATTTAGGCCATTTACATTCAGTGTAGTTATTGATAGGTGTGAGTTTATTGCTGTCATTTTGTACTGGTTTGTGTGTGTGTGTGTGTGTGTGTGTGTGTGTGGTGACGATTTCTTTGTTCCTCTTTCTCTCCTGTGCTGAATTCCTTTTGTTTTTGGATTTGTTTTTCGTTTCTTTTGTTTTTGTAGATTTTGTTTTTATTGAGACTTTATGTTTCTCTTCTTGATTTTGATGAGTAGGTTTGTTAACTTTCTTTGTGATTACCTTGAAATTTATCCTTATCTTCCTAGGGTGGAACGAATCTGTTACTGCTTGTTATCACCTTGCCTTCCTCTCCATTAGGAAGTTCTATACTAGCACGGTTTATTCCCTCTTTTATTGTTCTTACGTTGTTGTCATTGCAGATTAATCTCTCTGCTTCCCTGTTGTAAATCTTTAGGTTTTGAATATGTCTTGAGAGTTCATTTCCTAGATTGGTATCTGGCTGGTATGATCTTGCATCCTATGTTCAGGCTGATGTTGTTTGTTTTCTAACCGAAGTACTCCCTTTAACAATTCTTGTAAGTTTGGTTTGGTTTTTATATATTCCCTTAATTTTTGTTTATCTGTAAATGTCCTTATTTCGCCGTCATATTTGAACGAGAGTTTTTCAGGATATATTATTCTTGGTTGGAAGTTTTTTTCTTTGAAGGTTTTATGTATGTCATTTCATTGTCTTCATGGTTTTTGCCAAGGAATCAGAGCTTAGTCTTATTGTTTCCCCTGTGTATGTGACTTCTTGTTTTTCTTGAGCTGCTCTCAGGATTCTTTCTTTGCCTTTGGTTTTAGTGACTGTGATTATGATAAGCCTTGGTGTTTTTCTTTTGGGGTCTGTCTTATATGAGATTTGTTGAGCTTCTTGAATGGTCAGCTTTTCATCTTTCATGATATTAGGGAAGTTTTCTGTCAGCAATTCTTCAGTGATCCTCTCTGTGTTTTCCGTTTTTTCCCGTTTTGGAGCTCCGATCAGCTTGTAGATTTTTGCTTTTGATTGCATCCCACGTAATTTTCAGTGTTTCTTCGTTTTTCTTTGTTCTTTTTTTTCTGATTTTTCCTCAAAGTTTTATGCAGGTGTTTGTCTTCAGTTTTGCTGATCCTGTCTTTCATTGTTTCAAACCTGTTCTTCAGCTCCTCTGTGACATTTCTGAGATCTTGTTGTTTATCTTCTAGATTTCTAATTTTTGTTTTTGTGTGATCTCCTGTTGTGAATTTATTTTGCCATTTTGTTCCTGTATTATTTTCCTGAATTCTCCCATTTTTTTGGTCTGTATTTTCCATGAATTTGTCTATTTTTTCCTCATTTTTGTCTTCTTTTTCCTTCAACTCTTGGATAGCTCTGAATATTAGAGATTTGAACTCCCTATCAGGTAGTGCTAGTGCCTTTTCTTCTACTGGAAAGTCATCTGGTATTTTATTTTAAGACGCCTACTGGAACCATCCTGTCCTGTTTTTGTATGTTTTTCATATTGTCTCCTGTCTTTGGGGCATTCAGTAGTTATTTTCCTCAGTTATTGATTGTAGATTTGTTTGTTTCATCCTCCTTTTTTGTTTTATTTGGTTATGTCTGAGCAGGCGCGTCGTGCATTCTTAATGTTGTTTGCTCATTGTGGACACAGTATTTTCCACCGCCTTGTCCAGTGAGCGGGGCTAGTCGCTCAGCTGTGGTGCAGCAGGACAAGTCCAGCTGTAAGGGAAGGGCTGGGATGCTTTTTTTGTGGCATGTACTGGGGCCGATAAGGTGAGCTGGGGGTCAGTGCAGGGCTGTTTCTGGTAGGCCATGCCTGTGCTCCTTGGGAGTGCAGTGTTTAGCACACGGTGTGGATAGGCGGGAGGGCGGGGAAGGCAGAGATTGTGATGTGTGGAGCTAGGTTGGTAAGGGAAAGAAGAGAGAGAGGAGAGAGAAACAGGAGCCAACAAAAAAAAAGTACTGAGGGAGCCTGCTCTTGGAATGGAGAGACAAGGAACTGAGAAATGAAGAAAAACAAAAAGGAAGAAACTTTAAGAAAGAAAAGCTCTCAGGGATCCCACCGGCGTGGCTGCGCAGACCGGGGAAACGACTCCCAGGCTGTGCAGTACAGCCCGGCTAGAAAGGGTGGAGATGATACACAGCCCCAGGTATTCAGGAGACAGACAGAAAAAGAAAGTAAGTAGAAAGAGATGAGGAACTGAGAAATGAAGGAAAAGAAAAATGAGGAAAAAATGAGAAAAAGAACAGCAACAACAAAAAAAGCTCCTGGGGATCCCAGCAGCGTGGTGGTGTGGACCGAGGAAACAATTTCCCAGCTGAGTGGTACTTCACAGCCTGTCAAGAAGAAGCAAGGATGGCACACGAAGTCACGTGTTCGAGAGAAAGGAGGGTAGGAGGTGAGATGCAGGAAAGAAATGAAAAGAGGCCAAGGAAAGCAACGCCAGCAAGAAAGAAATGGCATTGAAGAAGCCGGCCAATGTGGGCGGGGTGAATCCAGTTGGCATGGAACTGGCACCTCCCGTGCCACGGTTGCAGCCTGCCGTGAGCAGCAGAGTGGCCCGCTGAGACACAGCAAATGGGCCTGTCAAGAAGCTGTGGATTGGCCTGTCAGGAAGCAGCAAAGGCCGAGCAGGGGGAGGAAGCGTGGGGGGGTGGGAAAGCATGTATTGCTGGTTACCGGGTCCTCTGTCTCCTGCTGGGAGCTCTGTGAATCTGCTTTCCCATACTCCCTGTCTGCCAATCCAACAGGAGTCCAAGATGGTGGATCCGTGCTGTGTTAGCTGATAAGGGACCTCTGCTCGTAACCCTCCTCGCTCTCTGTTCTCTGTCAGATTTTTATTTCATTTCATGCTTGGTTGAGTTCTTTATCTCTTCATTTGATGCTTAGGGTTGTAGGATTGACATTTGTCTCCGTTATACTTAGCTTTTCAGGTGGTTGCTGTTGTGGGACGGCATGGTGCTTCTGGCTATAGCACCACCTCCCCATATGTGTTACCTTTGATAGACTGTTTGAATCTATAAGATTGACATTCATATCCCAGTGGGAAAAAGAGTGCTTCAAGGTTTCATGTTCCCACATCAAATCTATCTCTCTGGAGTATTTTTAGGCTATTTAACTAATGTAATGCATCTATCGTGGTAGGGCAGATGGATAGGTGTCCTTATTAGTTAATGTGTCAGTAGTCTGGCCAAGTAATTTGGGGGTTACACTTACATTTTGAATTTGATAATAGAGTCAGAAAAGTTTACTTTACCCTGTGGACATTGACTTTCTCAAGCTGGCTGGGATGGGAATATGATAAAGATTTGAGTACTGTTTGGAGGAAACAGCTCAATTCGCTTAAATCAATTCAACAAGTGGTTTTTGAGGAAATACTGTGAATTTAGCACTTATCCGGAATGAGAGTGGGTTTGGGGGTAGCTGAAGAAATGGATAGGACAGAGACCCTGTTCTCAAGGATTATAATAATCCATTCGAGGAGATAGGACAAATTCAGATAAATTCAGGAGCAATAAACTCAACCAAACCCATTGCCATCGAGTTGATTCCAACTCATAGCGACCCTATAGGACAGAGTAGAACTGCCCTATAGGGTTTTCAAGGCTGTAATCTTTACGGAAGCAGACTGCCACATCTTTCT
>NW_004444003.1:3514835-3516757 GCF_000243295.1 Trichechus manatus latirostris
CCCAGGTCTCCTATCCAAAGCTCTTTCCCCTCTATCGTGCTGAGCCAGGCAAACTGAAGGATCATCCGAGAGACCTTAGCTGGTAGCAGGGCACTTTTAGAAAACTGAATTTTTTTTTTTTAATTGTTCTTTAGGTGAAAGTTTACAGCTCAAGTTCATTTCTCATACAAAAATTTATACATGCATTGTTATGTGACCCTAGTTGCTGTCCCTATAATGTGACTGCACATTCCTCCTTTACACCACGGATTTTCTGTGTTCTCATACAAAAATTTGTACACACGTTGTTATATGACCGTAGTTGCTATCCCTATAATGTGACTGCACACTCCTCCTTTTCACCTCGGATTTTCTGTGTCTGTTCAAGCAGCTCCTGTCCCTTTCTGCCTCCTCATCTTGCCTGCAGACAGGAGCTGCCCATTTAGTCTTGTGTATCTATTTGAACTAAGAAGCACAGTCTTCACACGCATCATTTTGTGTCTTATAGTCCATTCTATTCTTTGTCTGAAGAGTTGGCTTCAGGAATGGTTTTAGTTCTGGGTTAACAGAGAGTCCAGGGGCCATGTCTTCTGGGGTTCCTCTAGTCTCAGTCAGACCATTAAGTCTGGTCTTTTTTCTAGAGTTTGAGTTCTGCACCCCACTTTTCTCCCACTCCATCAGGAGCTCTCTGTTGTTTTCCCTGTCAGGGCGATCATTGGTGGTATCTAGGCACTATCTAATTCTTCTGGTCTCAGGCTGATGGAGTCTCTGGTTTATGTGGCCCCTTTTGTCTCTTAGGCTAATATTTTCTGTGTGTCTTTGGTGTTCTTCATTCTCCTTTGCTCCAGGTGGGTTGGGACCAATTGTTGCATCTTAGATGGCTGCTTGCTAGCTTTTAAGACCCCAGACGCTGCTCACCAAAATGGGATGCAGAACGTTTTCTTAATAAACTTGATTATGCCAAATGACCTAGAAGTCTCCTAAAATCATGGTCCCCAGACCCCTGCCCCTGCTGCACTGTCCCTCAAAGTATTTAGTTGTGTTCAGGAAACTTCTTAGCTTTTGGTTTAGTCTAGTGATGCTGACTTCCCTTGTAGTGTGTTGTCCTTCCCTTCACCTAAGATAATTCTTGTCTACTATCTAGTTAGTGAATTCCCCTCTCCCTCCCTCCCCACCCTGGTAACCGTCAAAGAGTGTTTTTTTCTCTGTTTAAACCTTTTCTTGAGTTCCTGTGATAGTGGTCTCATACAATATTTGTCCTTTTGCGACTGACTAATTTCACTCAACATAAATGCCATCCAGATTCATCCATGTTATGTTTCTCAGATTCGTTGTTGTTCTTCATTGTTGTGTAGTATTCCATAGTGTGAATATACCATAATTTGTTTATCCATTCGTCGGTTGCTGGCACCTAGGTTGTTTCTGTCTTTTTGCTATTGTGAACAGTACTGCAGTGAACATGGGTGTGCCTATATCTATTCGGGTGATAGCTCTTATTTCTCTAGGATATATTCCAAGGAGTGGGATTGCTGGATCGTATGGTACGTCTATTTCTTGCTGTTTAAGGAAGCACTAAATCGATTTCCAAAGTGGTTGTACCATTTTACATTCCCACCAGCAGTATGTGTTACAGTCTCTCCACAACCTCTGCAACATTTATTATTTTGTGTTTTTTGGATTAATGCTAGGCTTTTTGGGGTGAAATGATATCTCATTGTAGTTTTGATCTGCATTTCTCTAATGGCTAATGATTGTGAGCATTTCCTCATGTGTCTTTTAGCCACTTGAATGTCTTCTTTGATCAAGTGCCTGTTCATATCCTTTGCCTATTTTTTAATAGAGTTGTTTGTCTTTTTGTGCTTGAAGTTTTGTAGTATTTTATAGGTTTTAGAGATTAGACCCTGATCAGATATGCTGTAGCCAAAAATTTTTTCCCAGTCTGT
>NW_004444003.1:3518007-3534240 GCF_000243295.1 Trichechus manatus latirostris
GAATGGGTGTTGAACTTTGTCAGATGCCTTTTCTGTATCAGTTGATAAGATCATATGATTCTTGTCTTTTATTTATGTGATGGAGTACACTGACTGTTTTTCTGATGTTGAACCATCCATCCATACCTGGTATGAATCCCACTTTGTCATGGTGAGTTATTTTTTTGATATGTTGTTGAATTCTATTGGCTAGAATTTTGTAGAGGATTTTTGCATCTATAAAAGTGAGCATTTTAATGAGAATATATTATTCATAACAATAATAGAAACATTAAATAAAATCTCTTTGTAAATATTAGATTATGGTTTAGACTTACTATTAAAAAAAAAAAAGCGAACCCATTTGCTGTGGAATTGATTCAAACTCATGGTGACCTCGTGTGTCGGACTAGAACTGTGCTGCATAGAGTTTTCAGTGGCAGATTTTTCAGAAGTGGATCACCAGGCCTTTCTTCCAAGGAACCTCTGGGTGGACTCGAACTTCAAACCTCTCAGTTACCAGCCAAGCATGCCACCAGGCACCAGCCAGGGACTCCAGATTTACCATTATAGTATGTAAATTTCTAACATGTTTGTTCTTCAGGTGTTCAGTAGTCTCTCATTCATTTATTCATTCAGGTCATATTTACTGAGCTTCAATTATATGCCAAGCCCTCGTCTAGTTGTTGTTTTTAATATTCAGTTAAGTTACACAGCTTTCAGTACCAGAAGCACATGATATAGTAACCATGCCAGCTACGCAGGGTTGAGATCTCTGAATTTTTGAATCTCTTTTCAGTTGTTTTCTTGATGACAGCCACTCCCACTAAGGCCCAAAGAATCTCCTCAAACAAGACACACTGGGAAAATCCTACACACTTTACAAGGTAGGGATTTAGCCGTCTCCACAATGTAATTCCCTTTTTGGAGAATTTGGCAGGTCCCTGTGTAAAATGAAGAGCTCTTCACCTACAGTTGAGTGGCCTGCTCTTTGTCCCTGATCCCCTGGGTCCCTGCCTGGTTCTTGTTTGACCTTCAAAGGCCTAGGGAGCTGAGTCCCTCCTTCCAAATGGAAGAAGGCCCTGACATTTCACCTTACCAGTGTCTGGAGCTCCAAGCAAGAGAAGCATTCTCAAATAAGTCCAAGAGGACTAAGAGAGAGGTAGAGGAAGAACCCCCAAAAGGTATATCATTTGGAAACAAGAGCCCCTCCTCTCTGAAGCCCCACTCTTAGCACCGTGGCCCAGCTGTGTCCTTGTGTCCTTGTCCTTTTCCATATTCAGTTCTCCTTTTTTGGTGGAAAGTGGAGTGAAGGGAACAGAAAGCTATGAATATCTCTTGGGATTAGGAATGAAGTCATTTACCCAGATCTTGTGTGCCAGGCACTATGTATATGTTATCTCATTGGCTTTGTGTATGTTATTTCATTGACTGTCCCATGAAAGGTATTATTACTCCCACTTTTTTGTTGTTGTTAGGTCCCATTGAGTTGATTTGAACCCATAGCAACCCCGCGGGACAGAGTAGAACTGTCACATAGGGTTTTCTTGGCTATCGTTATGGAAGCAGATCTCGAGGTCTTTCTCTCTTGGATCCACTGGGTAGGTTCTAACCACCAACCGTTTCAGGTAACGTGAGCATTTAACCTTTGTGCCACCAGGGCTCCTTATTCCTGCTTTACAGATGAGGAATTTGAAGATTTCACAAAGTTAGTCAGTGACAGAGCTAGGATATAAATGAGGATCTGTCTGTGTCTAGGAGCAGTGGTGCAGTGGTTAAGTGCTTGGCTGCTTAACTGAAAGGTTGGCGATTTGAACGCATCAGCTGTTCCGTGGGAGAAAGATGTGGCAGTCTACTTCTGTGAAGATTTACAGCCTTGAAACCCTGTGGGGCAGTTCTACTTTGTCCTATAAGGTCTCTATGAGTCGGAATTGACTTGATGGCAATGCCTCTGGTTCGGTTAGAGAGCAAGTGTGACCTGGATTCTTTTTTGTATCGTTTGGAGTGCCTAGCACAGTGTTGTATTTATAATAGGTACTCAAATAATACGTACTCAGATATTTGTTATTTAAATGCATGAATATATGGGCACTATTATATAGGACTCTGAAGATCAGCTTTAAAATATTATCATTATACTGAGATTTTACAGACAGTGAGCCAAACTAAAACATAACCTCATCTAACTTGAAGAAGCTTTTGTAATATACTAAACAGAAATTTGAGATTTCTGATGTTGAGTTGTGAAACATAACCTGAAATCTTTTTTTTTTTTTTTTAATCTAGAAAAGACCAAAAAGACAAGGAACTCACATATGAAAGCCAGTGGCATGTTGAATACCAAAATTGAAAAATAACCTATGTTCTGCTTGTTCAGTGTCCTGCTGTGACATTGGTACAGCTTTACAGAGGTGCTTAAGATACTACTGATCTGTTTATAAGCTGATTTTGACATTGTCTAGTTCTCAGATTCCACATAAAGAAAAATTTTCTACCTTAATTTAGGAAAATAAAGCCATGCATTAAACAACAACAGCAGTGGTTGTTGGAACAGTAGTATGATATAGCACTTAGCGAATGGAATAGCCGTTAGCAAATGTAATGTTTCTGAGGGAACAGGGTCCCCCTGCATGCAGTTGCACAGATTGTACCTGCCCTGCCCAAGAGTGCTCAACTAGGGACGAGTGGAGCTGAAACCCTGCCTGCACTCTGTCACCAAGACCTGTGCATGGGGCAGCATCTGTCCTAAGAAAGTTACCTTTTTCTGTATCTCATGAAGGCTCTGTGTAGTTTAGCATCTGCCCTATATGTGAAATGTGTGTTATGTTGTGATATTTTATTTTGCTAAACTGATCACAACCAAATCATAAAAAGAAATCTCCACAAAGTGTAAAATCTAAGGAGATGTATTAATAATTTGCCTCTCTGGTTCCTGTAGGAATGTAGATTTTACTTTTGGAAGAAAATAATATGGCCAGATATAAGATAGAATGAACATTTTGGAACAGTGTGTTTTGCTTCTCAAAGTTAAAAATAGATTGAGGACGTTTCTGCAGGAAGTCTGTTTTCTTGTAAGTAACAGATTATTGGAGAGGAAACTACCTGGAAAGGAATGCACCAGCAGTGGCAAGAGGAGGTGGACAGAGGAAAGATGCAGAATCTCAAACCTATAGTGACTGATCCAGGGAATGCCTTTAGGATCCTTAAGGATTGTGAGCAGCTCGGCCTGCTCCCCTGCCTGAAAGTCTTCATTATCTGTTGCTTTCAGGTTGAAACCCAAACTCCTTAGCATGACAGTTAAGACCTTGTATGAACTGGCACCTGTCTGCTCCTTTGGGCTTATTTCTTACACCGCACCTTTCGTCTTCCATGCATTAGCCATACCAAACCACTTTTAATTCCTGGGCCGGACCCTATTTCCTCACCCTGTAGGCCATGCACTTTTATACTTCAGTGCCTCTTCACGTACCACCTCTGCTCAGAATGCCACGCTCCCACCTGCCCTCCCTTATTGGCTCAACTCTTTCCTATCCCTTAAGACCACAAGTTGATGTAACTTCCTCCAGGCAGTCTTCCCCCTCTCACCTTCCCTTCCACAGCATCCTGTACATATGTCTGTTAAAGCAAGGAACTTTTAGTTTACTTATATATCTCTCCCACTGGATTGTAAACTCTCTAAGAGTTTTCTCTGTATCCTTACTGCCTAGCACTATTCTAGTCACATAACAAACATCAATAAATGCTTGATAAATGAATGATTTTACCTTTAAGCTCTCACCCTGGCTCATTTGGATGAAAATTTACATATCCATCTTAGATAATACTAACAATAAAATATTTATTTTTCAGTTAATTATGTATTTTTTCTTCTTTCATTTTCTTTTTCCAGAGCCCCTTTTAAAGTTTAACTCTGAAATAGAATACACTTCTGTGCCCTTGTGTACCCATCTCCCCCCCACCCCCAGTACTCTGCTGGTCTCTTTGTTTAGAAGGCGCTCTACTCCCTTTGTCTATGTGATCCTTCATTCATCTTTCAAGTCTCGGCTTGAATTTCTTCAGGGGAAGACTTTGAGTTTTATTTATTGTATTTCAGGTGCACAGTGTTTGGCGCATTGACCCTCCCTAATTATTTTTGAATAAATGAACAAGTACCATATTAAAACATGTTAAAATGTAAGTTGCTGCCAGTTATCAGCTGCTCTGAGTGGGACAGTTTGTTTACTGAGACTTTTCTTGTGCAGGACTGTCCCATGCATTGCACGAGGCCTTGATCCCACCCTCTAAATGTTGGTAGCATAAATGTGTATAAATGTCAGTCACATCCAACCTAAAGAGCCCTGGTGGTGCAGTGGTTAAAGCACTCAGCTGCTAACCAGAAGGCTGGCATCTTGAACCCACCAGCCGCTCCACAGGAGAAAGATGTGGCAGTCTACTTGCATAAATATTGCAGCCTTGGAAACCCTATGGGGCAGTTCTGCTTTATCCTATAGGGTCACTACAAGTGGGAATCAACTCGATGACAATGGGTTGGTTTGCTGGTAGCATCCAACCTAGTCATCGTGCCTAAAAACACCCCCTACAAAATGGAATGTAAGACTAATTGCTTCTATGAACAACTATCTCCTTTGCCATGAGACCAGAGAAACTAGATGGTACCTGGCTACCATTACTGAATGCTTTGATCAAAGATTCTATAGAAGAATACTGATCAAAAGGGGGGAAATGTGGAAGAGAATTTTAAATTTTCATGAAATCCAGACTTTCTAGATCCATTGAGGCTGGATGAACTCCTGAAATTATTACCCTGAGGTAATCTTTAAAACTTAAACCAAAATATCCTCTGAAGTCTTCTTAAAACCTAATAATAGTTTAGCTTAACTAATAAAGAATGTCTGCCTTAAGCATTATGTTCTTTTAAGAACCATCTATGTGGGATCAAATTGACAATAGCAACTCGAAAGATTAGATAGGAAACCTAGGGGGCAGCGAGTTAATGTTAATGGGGGAGGAGCAATTTGGAAGAGGAGGGTGAGAATGGCTGTACAACCTGAAGAGTGTAATCAATATCACTGAATGTTGACATGTAGAAATTGTTGAATTGGTGTATGTTCTGCTGTGTATATTCTCAACAACAACAAAAAATGAACTATTATCCCCCCCAAAAAAAGCCCCCTACATAGGTGAGCTACATATTGGTCCTTAGCAGGCCAAGGCAATGCATTCAGTCATCTGTGGACAGTATAGCTTTGAGCATAAAAAACTATTCCATTGCCATAGACTGAACACCCTTCCATAGTCAGTTGTTTCACAGATGCCAGTCTAAAGGGGGATCAGATGATAGGCTGTGATGACCCAGTTCAGCCGCATCACCATAACTAGAAGAGAGAGCTCAAAGGGCACATCCCTTTGATGGTCAGGTTGCTGTGCCTCCTTTCTATACAAAGGACAGCTTATTACAAGCATACTTCATAATATATTTTAAAATCATTAAGAAGGTTAGACAGATTTTCTTTCAGTATTCCAGACAGTATGCTTGTGAATAAGAATCCATAAAATTGTTTTCTTAGTATTGCATTTTTTTTAAACCTGTAGAAATTTACTGTGTTATTTGAATTCCAAGGGTTTTACAGTGTTTTTTACTTGGAAATCAAATCTTATATCTGAAAGGTTAATGGAGAAAACTGATTATGCTATCTGGTAACCAAATGTGTGATAAGACATTTTTCTCTGTAATTAACAGCAAGGAACTTTTATAGTTTCATAAAATTGAATTTTACATAGAGTCTTCTGTGAGCATTTGTTTGGATGAGGTGTCCAAAACAGAGATGTTTATGGATGATATAAAGTTGAACTGAAATTAATGCAGGTGTCTGTGCATCTCACAGCGTTTCTCATTGTTGAAATGGAAGCCAAAAGATTAATAACTTTACTCTGTCATGATAAAATAAGTAATGTGTTCTCGGAACAGTGGTACGGTACATAAGTTACTCAGTAATTCCAAGAATTTATTCTGTTCCAGGAATAATATTCTTAACAATTTATTTTTATAGAAAAAGTTGATGCAATGTAATAGACTCTGAAGTTGCTTCTGTGTTTAATAGAATTATATCTCAAATACGACTTTATACCTATGTATAAAATGCAGAAATCCTCCCAAAAATACAAGGTTAAGGTGCAACTTAAAACTGAAAAGTCCGGAGATGCAAAAGTTAAGGCTCTTCTGTTAACATTAACTCGTTCTCATTGCACATATATAATTCTTTCGATTACTAGCAAGACTTTAATGGATACCTTAATATGCATTGCGTGAAATATGATTGAGAAGGATTTGCTGCAGGAGCGTTAACTTTAGCATTTTTCCGTAAGTTTAATGTTTTACTGTTTAACTTGGCTTTGGAAGAGAGAGCTTAGTGCCTTTAGCATCAAGGAGACATGTGGCCCAAATCTGATCTGTCTTCCTCTGATTTATTTTGGTCATTTTGGGCAAGCAACTTAGTCTTCTCATTTGTCAAATGGGGGAAACTCTAGCCTCCATTAAGTAGGAAGAACGTGAAGATGAGATATGATCCTTTGGGAAAGGTTTCCTAAGAAGACATGATTGCATGTTGGCCCAGATGGCCTCTACTTGCCACTTCCCTGCATACTCCATAGAAATTAGAACTTCTTTCACAGATGTCACAGAAGTTGGTTTACCTCTTACACATCAGTAGTGTTTTCTTCTGCTTTCCTCAATTTGTATCTTCCCATCATATTTGGTACTAGAATTTATTTATTCTTATGTTCATCTTGTAGATATTTATTGGATAGTCACTAGTGCCAGGCTAAAAGATTTTAAAACTCAGTAGATTGTGATAAGAGAAATTAAGGATTCTGTGGGAACATAGAACAAGGGGCCTCATGAGGTCCGGGGGATTAAGGAATATGACCCTTGAGGACATGACATTTGGGACCTGAAGGTTAAGTATAGGTTGCGGGTGATAGTGCAAAAGGGACATGTGTGAAGACCAGGAAGTGAGAGTACCTCTGAAGAACTAAAGACTTTCATTATATCTAGAGCACAGGGTGTCTGGCTATATGTTACAGTCACTAATTAGATTGATTTAATTATTCTGAAGTGAGACCTGGAAACTGGTAATATTTTAAAAGTTGTCCAGGTGATTCTAATGTGCATCCAGAGCCAAGAGCTTCTCATATATACTAAGGGAGAGATGTGGCAGGAGTCCAAGCTAGAGACATAGGCAAGGGAGGCCACATGTGGAGGGCCTTATAAGCCATTTTGGAGGATGGGGTTCTGTCCTAAAGGTATTGGCAGTATCCCACTGAGATTTGATGTAATTAGATTTGCATTTTAGAAAAATCACTCAGGCTTCAGGGTGAAATATAGATGGGAGGGAGCAATACTGAAGGTTTTTGGCAGAAACCCCATCAAGTGATAATGGGAATGGGAGTGGAGAGAAGTAGAGGGATTCAGACATAATTTAGAAGTTGAAATAAGTAGGACTCAGTGATTAATTGGATGTGAGAGGAAGGGGAAGAGGGATAACTCCCAGATTTCTGTCTTGGACGGCTGAGTTGTTAACATTTATTAAAGCTTGGTTATGGTCAGGGTAAAGTACATTTTTGGACATAATTTTTAGGTTGTGTTTGAAATGTCCAAGTGGGGCTGCCCAGTAGGCAATTAGGTATGTCGGTCTGGAACTCCTAGGTGAGGCCTGGGCTGTAGGAATAGGAATGTAGGCATGTGGGTGGTCATTAGCACAAGGAGAGATGATCGGTAGATCCAGAGTGTGGGACATGAGAAGACTGCCTAGGACAGTGTCCTAAAAAACTTTGACATTGAAGCAAGGGTTTTTCACACCAGCAGTTGTGATCTGTAAGTGGGTAATGAAATCAAATTAGTACATTTTCACCAACACTAACTACAACAATAAGAAAAAAAAAAGAAAATATCAAAGTACTGTGCATGTAGGGAGGATAAATTCCTGACACTTGTTTTAGTTACATGCATGGCATAAAGGAAGCTGGATGGTGCAAGTGGTTTACCATCAACTGCTAACCTAAAGATTGGTGGTTCAAACCTACCCAGTGGCTCTGCAGAAGGCCTGGTGAACTGCTTCCATAAAGATTATAGCCAAGAAAAACTATATGGAACAGTTCTACTCTGTAAAACATGGAGTTGCCGTGAGTCAGAGTTGACTCAAGGGCAATAGGTTTGGGTGTTTTTTTTTTTAATATGTACATGTATGTGTAGGTGATCATGAAAAATGTGTTTCTTTCTCTGAAACGTGGTCAAAAATGTTTGAAAGCCACTGATTTAAGAGATCATTACCTTGCCCCTAGAGATTTCCCATTAGTCTTACTCTAGAAGAGAAGATTGCCACTCCCCAGGTACCTTTGGGCCCAAAGTTGTCAGAGTTCCTTGATGTCTTAGGAATAAAAAGGTGCTCTGAAGGATCCATTTTTTGCTATTTCATCATCATTTATAGTATTTACGTTGAAGATGAAACTGCAACAGTCTGTGTATTTGACTTTCAGTATTTTAAAAATTAAAATGACTAAAGAAATGTAAAGCAGCCAGTACTTCACCAAGTTCATTCTTAACTGATCCGTGATGTTGATCTCAGTAAGCATCTCAGTAGGGAGGGGAGATTTGCACTTTTGTATTAGGATTCTTTTAGAAGTTTTCTGTATAGCACAGCAGAGTATCAACATTTCAAATTATATTGAAAAGGGTTGTTTCTTTCCAAAGAGTAAATTTTGAGTATTTTATCTCTTATTGAATGAAGGCAAGATTTTGGTTGCAATATTATAGGAATTTGGAAGCAGCTTCTAATCTGTAATCTTTATATATATATATATATATATTTTCCACCCTTTTAAAGACTTTTGCTATATTTTTCATAAAAGCATGAACACAAATTCTTACTCAACTTTTTCCAAGTTTTGATCTTTGGCCTTTGTAAAACAGGATTCACATGAGCCACATTTCCAGTTCAAAAGGAAATATGTGAGTGTCTTTCTTCTTAGTTTGAAGCAGTACAATTAAGTCAGAATCCTAGAAACAAAATATATTTGTTTTAAGACAATTATTATGTAAAGTCTACTCTTAGGAGTGGTTTTAGGACTAGTTCATCATAGATAAGGGAAATAAAGGATTTGCTTTCATTCGATCGTAGTATAGTTTGGTTCAATGATTTCATGTTTCAGCCATGTGTGTTAACATAACTAGGTGGTTAAGGAGCTAACTAGTTTAAATGGCACCGGACACATGTCATAAGAGCTTCCTGGGTACCATACAGCTTGATTGTTTCGGGAATGAATTCCTTCCTGCCATTCAACTAGCTACTTGAGCAATTTAGTAGAATTTTGAAGAGTATAGACCTTGGAGCCGAACAGATCCAGTTCTTATCTCTAACGAACCTCATAGTCTCCATTTTCTCCTGGGTAAGACATAAACATCAATGTTCCTATCTCTTACCTTGCTATCAAGATTAAATGTAGGGGAGTGCTTACCAGAGGTTCTGGTACATAGTAAGTGCTTTGTAATGTAGCATTAACACATTTTCCTCTATGTAAATCTAAATTCCTTTTAAAAGTACATGGCTGGTAATGAGTATGAAGAACAAAATGATGTTAGGCATGTATTTCAGGGGTTGCACACCATAACATACCCAGCGCTCTCCTTTCTTTTGCTGCTGTCTCTAGCCACCTATTACTCACTCCTATCTTCATCTTTCATGGGAACACAGTGGAAGATGTTTTTATGTCCAAAGCTGCTACTACCAGTTGCCTTATACTGAGCTTTAGAATACTACAAGGAAAAGATTATAAATAATTCTTCTAGTTTTTTTTGAAGTAATACATGTTTATTTCAAAACAATGATTAAAGTTAAAATTTATAAAGTTGAAAATGAAATATAAAGTAAAAAAAGATCCCTTCCCAATCACATTCTTTAGAGATAACCAGATTACCACTAATAATGATAGAGTATGTATGCATGCATAAATATATATTTGTGTATACACGTATACATATATATACATATATTGATATCTAATATATACATATAATACGTATATTGATATATACACATACTGTTGTTAGGTACCATCCAGTTGTTCTGACTCATAGTGATCCTGTGTACAACAGAAGGAAACAGGGCCTGGTCCTGTGCCATCCTCACAGTCATTGGCTGTGTTTGAGCCCATTGTAGCCACTGTATCAATCCATCTCGTCAAGGGTATATGAAAATATATATATTACAAAAAGGAAAATGGAATCATGCTATGTTTTACAGCTTACTTTTTTTACTTCACAGAATCTCCATTTATTCCACATATATTGAGAACCTAGTTTGTGCGGGGTAGTTACTGAAACCAAATCCCTTGCTGTCAAGTTGATTCCGACTCATAGCAACCCTATAGGACAGAGTAGAGCTGCCCCATATGGTTTCCAAGGCTGTAATCTTTATGGAAGCAGACTGCCACATCTTTCCCCCATGGAGTGGCTGGTGGGTTTGAACTTCCAACCATCTGGTTAGCAGCTGAGTGCTTAACCACCTCACAGGGGGTGTTAGGCCCTTGTTATCCAGTAGTGAATAAAATAATCAGTCTCTACTTTCATGGAATTTACAGTTTTATCTTGTACATACTCCCAAATGACTATATAAGGATCGATTATTCTTCATAGATTCGTAAAGCTATATCATAATTTTATTGTATTTCTATATATTTATATATGTATACAATAACTCATTTATCTAATCGCCTATTGATAAATACTTGGGTTGTTTCCAGTTTTTCACTACTAAAATTATGCTGCAATGAATATTCTCATACATATGTAATGGGTACTTGTTTAAATATTTCTGTAGCATAAATTCCTGTAAGTGGAATTTCTGAATTCCCCTCTAGAAAGCTTTTGCTAAATTACACTCCCACTAACAGCCTCTGAGAGTAATTATAACCCTTTACCTTCACCCAAACTGGGCATTATGAATCTATTGTCTTTGTCAAATTTATAGACAAAGAAATAGTATTTAATTTTTATTATGCTAATAATTAATGAGATTAATAGGTTTAAAATATTCACCATGTATTTCTCTTATAAATTACATGTTCATATCCTTTGCCCATTTTTCTATTAATAGTATTCATTATTCATCTCTTTTATTCATTTATAAGCATTCTTCCAAGTATACAGGATTTTAACTCCTTGACTTGATTATCCTTGAATATTAGTGGCAGTTTCAGGCCTAGTCACTTAATGGTGGGTAGAATTACACATCACAGAAACATTTAGTTGGGCAGATATGTTATTTATTATAAAATAAAAGTTAGCTTTTTCTAGTGTAAGACCGTTTGGGGGAGAGGTAAGTAGATAAACTCTTTGAATTGGTTGGTAGTTCTAGTTAATAGTTGTGTCATGTTACTTTCTTATGAAAAACTTTCATTTCAAGATAAAGTCAAAACTTCCAAAGTTCTTGTGTTTTTGACTTTGCCCCTATTCAGTATCTTAACTCCAACTAATTTAACTTATTTACCATTGCCCACTTTGTTTTATCCTGTCCTCAAGCTTTGTTCAATGTTGTTTTCTCTTTTCTCCTTCCAAAAGTGCCCCTGAAAACGCTAGGTATCTCTCGTTGACCAACTCAAATCTTAACCATATTCATGAAAAGGTTATAATCCTCCCAGTTTAAAATAATCTCTCCCTCTTCTTAATTCCCAAGACATTTAAGGTATTTATCATATTTTGTCTTGTTTTTGCCTGTTCAATCATGGACACTATGAATATACCCATGCAAAGCATAGCTGGGAACATTTAGAAGCCTGACTTACAAGCAACAGCCCTTTGCCTTTTGCAGTGGTCCAGTCCACCCTTATACTGGCCCTGTGCTTTTCAAACTGGCAAATTTACAGCTGTGGGCACCCAGTGTTGTTCCAGGGACCTCAGGAAGCGGCACATCTTCTGGTGTGTCAGTTGTACTCCAAGATTGGTAGGTGGGTATTGTTTTTAAATTAAATGTAGAAATAGAGTACTGTATAATTATTTTTTTAAGATAAAACATGAAGATAACCACCAGCTGCCCCATGGAAACCCTATGGGGCAGTTCTACTCTGCCCTATAGGGTCGCTATGAGTTGGAATCGACTTGAGAGCAGCGGGTTTGGTTTTTGGTTATTCCCCTGTTAGGGCTTTGCTCCCAGACTTCTCAGATATTTACTGTCTTCAGTCTTTATGTGTTCTTTGAGAGAAAAGTTTGAGAAGGAGGGTGGTAGCCCATTTTGAACTGCTGTTCCTTGCTTCATTTCCTGTTATTTCTTCTTTGACCCTTAATACTCATCTCAAGCCTTTTTTGCCCTTTTTGCTTTGAAGACCTATTTTCCAGCTAGGACCCATGGCATTCTCTCTCATTACCTGACCTAGCTTCACATCCCTCAGCTGTGGTTAAAAAGACCCCATGGCCTCCCTCCCTTGGCTACAGTTGACCCATACTGGTTAAGTTTCCCACCCATTCGTTAGAAGAGAGGCATTGTATTCTTGGAGTTGTCTGGGTATTCATTTTGTCTCCCATGCCAGACTAAACTCCTGAAGGGAAGAGATTGTGTCTTATATTTTCATTTATTTATTTTTTTCAGTCACACAGTGTTTCATATTAGTAGTAGTACAATAAATATTGATTGAATGGATGAATGAATTTGATATTACCTAAATATTCAGAAGGAGCTTAGCTGTCCTCTAAATACAAATGTCATTTATAACTTGGGCTGCTAACTATTTCTCACTTAACAATCTTCAGTATAATAGGGGCCCCAAACATGTGGCAATACATTTGCAGTCTAGATGTTTCTTATAATATTTGCTTTAACCAATTAAATGATTCTGTAGCCACTTTTTTGCCTCATTTCTTGTCAGTGACGTTCAGACTGTGTTGTGTGGAGCCACTGGAGTTCTTGAAGGTACTCCAGGAACTCTGAGGAATCTGGGGTCTGGCAAGCTGTGTTCAACAGAGTTTGTTCTTCTTTATTTTTGGGGGTTCCACTTAAGATTTCGTTTGAAAAAAAGGTTCACTTGGAAAACCATTGCTCTGTTCCACAGACTAATGCTTTTCAGACCTTTTTTTCCCCTGAGTTAGAATCCCAGTCTTGCATGTCCGTTATAAACATGTTTGTTGTCCCTGAGGGCAGCTAGTTGGGACCTTGATAGCATTTGCGTGCCATTATGGGTTTGGAACCAGGATACCAACCTCAGGTCTTCTCAAAGCACGGAGTCTACTTCAAATTCCTTTATTTTGAACCCATTTGTTGAGATTTGCAATGAAGAAAGCATCACCATAAGCTTGAAGAGTTCTGTCTACTCATCCCTGTCCTTTCTCTCATCACTATCATTTGTCAGGCCATAGTTCAGTCTTTTCTACAACATGGCTTCATGCTTACCTCTTCTAGTTGTTGAGAGGATATACTTAAACTATTTAGTATAATCCTGGTCATCTTAGTGTTTATCACTAATTTAGATCTTTTCTGTTATTTTACCATTTCATTACTTGGAAAACGCAAGGAGTTTGAAAGCATTCCTCTTTTACTGATGGTTCTGCAATCTGTTTCTAGTACTTCTGAACTGGAAGGGTCATCTCTTTCAGACCATATGTTGCCTAACCTCTGGCCCGAAGCTACATTTTTTATCTGTTTTTCCTTGTTTATAAAGAACAAAGACCTAGTAGCCATAATAACCCATAGTATATTTGAAGATAATTAAGTCATTCAGTAGCCGTTCATTTCTTAGTGAAAAACCCAACTCCTTTAACTTTTTCTTGTTCCTTTAATCTTTTTGTTGACTTTTTCATTATCTCCTCAAGTTTGTCAGTAACCTGTTTAAAATAGGAGGACAAATCTGGACATGGTAAAAAGTCTGACCCATACTGAATATAGTGGAAGAATTGTACCTCCATTCTTTAAGATTTTTCAGTCTGAGTTACCAAGTGTGGCATTCTTGGGTGATGGCTTTGGTATTGGACTGACGGAGAGCAGGAAGTCAGAGATGACTCAGGATTATGACCAAGGTGATTGTTAGTTGCCACAGTGATAGAGGAGTAGGTTTTGACCCCCTTTACCAGCTTGGAAACAAACGAAATCATATCTCTTTTAATATATAAAGGAAATTTTTGAGCTCTTGACATACTAGGTTAATAGGAAATCTAGTATCTCTCTCTAAGGTGTCCTTTCACCTCCTGAATTGTTAATGAACCTCAGGGGCTTACTCAGCCCAGAGGGGCCAGCCTCCTAACATAATAATGTTGGAGTATTATTTCTTTGTCAACTTTATGTACACTACAGCTGAGTTCCCGGTTGCATGCTTATTTTCTAAGTGTTCTTCATTGAAACAAGGCTCATTATATCCCTACTCCCCTGCAACCTTCTTTTTCTAATTCTCTGAGTAGTATCAGTATCCATTCAGTCACCCAAGACAGAAACCTTAGAGTTACCTTTCATTGATTCTTCTTCTTCACCACCCCATTCCCATCTCCATCCCTACATCCAGTTCATCACCAAGGCCATTTGACTAGACTTCTTTAATGCCTCTCTCTCCATTCCCAGCCCCAAAATCCTTGTCAGGACTGCCACAGTCTTTTATCTACCCTTTAGCAATAACATTCCAGCTGGTTTTCTTTCCCTATAACAATTTCACTATAGTTTTGCCAGAATTGTTTTCTAAAATGTATATCTGATTGTCTACTATCCTCATATTAATAGAGGTACTGAATTTAAAATTACCCAGAGTAATAACCCATTGTCTCCAGGGTAAAATCTTTCTTCCTTAACCTGGCATATAAGCACTTAACAGGATAGTCTCAATATACATTTCAGCTTCATCGCCTGCCTCTTCTCCTTAAGAGAACTGCTGGCACACAGAACTTCTGTGCAGGAAGGGGTATGGAAGATGGTACAGCTGTATAGCATCTTCCTCAAACAACAGTGAGCTTTGTCACGAGGCTGGAAGAGTCATGTCTTAGGGAGCCAGAAGAAAGCCGAGTCCACCCTTCCTCAGCCCCATGGGAATGGGAGAATGAATAACTTCCATGCAGGAGACTGCAGGGAAAGCAGGTCCTTGGGGAAGAGCCAAAGAAACAGAGTCATCTGCAAATGGTAGGGAAATTTGCTAACTGGAGTTTTAGGGTACACAGTTTAAAGAGATAGGGGTCAGTAGGCTGGGAAGAATCATGGCATTTTTCAAAACAGTAAATCAACATGAGAGGATTTGGGTAAAGAGGATGAGAGATTGGGAGGAGGGATACCTTTCAGTTTGTACTACATGATCTTTGTGTCTCTGGGCCGCAGGAGGTGCTTGATAGATGTTTGTAGAGCAAATCATTTCTGGTGCTTTTTCACCCAGTCTTACTAGTATATTGTTTGTGTATAGCTTTAGTATATCATTTAATTCTACTGGACTTTATTCTGGCTTTGATAAGCCATTTCTTTCATTTATTTAAGAGAGGCTTGTGGAATGCCTACTCTATGTCAATACTAGTTCATGTGTAGTGTAGGGCAAAGGTACGATAACTGCTCTTCGTGAGTCTTCATAATAAGAAGGCATGTATAATGGACTCATGTTTACATACAACCTCTGTATATGTTTTTATGTTATAGACTTTTTTCCTCTTATCATACTTGACTGTGAATAATCAGATCCTGTGTAATATATCCTTCTCTTCGGTCTAAAGAGAGGTCATGTATGATGACTTATGTGTTGCCTTTATACTTAGTCAAATTGTGCAAGATTATGTATTATATAAGATCTTTATGTAAAGGAAAGTGATATAGTTGAGTTTTGCAATTGAATAAAGAATGGAATTCAGCTTGTAGTCTTTTTTAAGTCTTTTCCAAGGAGTATAGTTACTAAACTCTCAAAAGAATCTCAGTTAAAGTTGCTTTACCTATAAGGGAGCCAGACAACACAGACCCATTTTATTTAATACTATTTCTTTTTCTTTGCTTCCCTCCCCCCACAAAAACAAAACAAAAAAAAAAAAAACAAACCAAAAACTCTTGGAGTTGTGTGTAGTGAAGAGAAAGAAGGGCTTGGAAAGAAATCAGGAAAAGTGTCCAGGTTTCCTTGTAGATTCGTGTTTCTCAAGATAGCTCATTGCTCCTAAGAGCTTCCTTTCCCTGGTGTTTATACATGGATAAGACATTTTCTAATTAGAACTGAAAAGACAAATAGAGCTTAACTAATGCATCAAACGTCAATTTCTTATAT
>NW_004444003.1:3534770-3560988 GCF_000243295.1 Trichechus manatus latirostris
ATACTCTCGAGGTTTCTCCAGTCTCCTTTAGGCCTCTTATATACTTTTTACCAATTTTTTAATCAAAGGACTTGGGCCCCACTGTAATAGACAGAGTAAGCCAACTTTTTTCTGAGAAGGACACATGACTAAGAAGTGCTCTGTTAACATTGGTAACACTGAAAGCCCTGCATCCTTCCAGGACTATTTCTGTGTACCCCTGGGGCGATGCATAGCACAGATCTGGTTCAAACTTTTGTTTTTTGATTTAGGAGACTGAAGTTCAAGAATATTAAGTGACTTGTCTGATATCAAGTAACAAGTTAGTACAGTTAAGAAGCAAGTCCTGGTCTCAGGAATACCAGCCTAGTCCTTTCCACTGTACCCCCTAGCATCTGTTGTCTGAGCTTCTGCCCACTCATCCTTTTTGTCTACAGTCAGCACCCACTACATCCCAGCTTATGTAGGTTGACTCTGCCTTCTTGTCATTCTTACTTTTAGTCTTCAGGTCTCATCTCTGACTCTGTGCTCCATCTGTCCCATATGTACAAGGAAACCCCATTCCTTTTCTCTACCGAAGCCTATCGTCTTTCCGTGTATAATTAAGCTCCAGAACTCCTTCGACCCAGGCAGTATTTCGGGTGTGATCTCCACTGCTGCTGCCTACATCTTTGGCTAAAGGAATCAGTTAACCCTAGAAGCCATTCATAAATGTTCAGTTATCTTTTAGGAAAGCCCAACCTGTCTCCTCTAAGAAGCGTTCCCCCAATCAGCCTTTCTTCATCCTCCCCAGTCTCTCAGAAACGACTTCTGCAGTTATCGCAGTTGTCTATTTTCTGGCTTTAAAATGTACTCACAGTCAGATAGACTAAGAGCACTCTTGTGGAGTCAGGCAGGTTTGTCTTTGGCCTTCTTCTGTGTCTTTTACAGCATTGTGTTTCTTTCTCCTTGGTCCTCGTATGTCTCAGTTTTTGTTATGGTGGTTTCTTTTTGTTGTTGTTTGGTTTGATTTGCCTTTGGAAGAAATATTTCTAAACATTGTAAGGGCACCCACAATCAGAGTCTCCCTTCATGCTTTTTTTACCTTCTCTCCTTGTCTTCATCTCTAACTTAGGATTCTGGTCATCAACATGATGACAAACCCAAGTTGTAGTTCTAGTCTTGTAATTTTCATAAGCATAAATTCTAGAACGATAAAACTAAGACCAAGACAAAGCATTTTTGGTCTTAGAAAGTTCCAGAATCCTGTAACTTTCTTTTTCCTAAAGAGCACTTTATTGTAGAATTCTATCTAGAGAGCAGAGGTGGATCCTTTGAAGAGAGAGATATATCCCTTTTCCTGTGATACGTCAGGGTTAGTGTGGAGGAGTAGGTTGGCAGTAACTCAGGAACCAGGGAATTTGCCTGCCTCTGCCTGGCCAAGCTGGTGGCAGCTTTTTCTAGAGAGCCCGGAGGAAGGGAGTGGCAGCCACCAGCCTGGGCCAACTAAGATCAGTCTGTGGGCAGCCTCTGATGCATATGAGACTAGCCTCTCATCTAGAGGATTTAGGGTAAAAACCACATGAGAAAGATGCTTCTTGCCAGAAATACACTGTTAACTGGCCTATAAAACGTATGTAAGGAGCCCGGTGGTGCAGTGGTTAAACACTCAGCTGCTAACTGAAAGGTCTGCTCTTCAAACCTGCCAGTCCCTCTGGGAGAAGAGGGTTGTGATCTGCTCCCATAAAGACTGCAGCCTAGGAAACCCTGTGGGGCAGTTCTGCAGAGTCACACAGGGTCACTATGAGTCAGAATCAACTCAACAGAACACAACAGCAACGAAATGTATGTTGGGATGCTGAAATTAATGCCACATTTATTTTTATTTGTGTTTTTTATTGTTGTGCTTTAAGTGAAAGTTTACAATTCAAGTTAGTCTCTCATACAAAAAATTTATACATATATTGTTATGTGACCCTGATTGCTCTCTCTCTACTGTGACAGCACACTACTCCTTTCCACCCTGCAATTCCTGTGTCCTTAATGCCATATTTGCCTATAGATTTATCTTTCAGCATCCCTCTGAGAACTTTGTTCCAGACACACCCTGTCCAATAGATAAAGAAGTTGTAAATTTTGCTGACTGCTTTGTTTAAACCATGCTTGGTCATTCATTCCCGTAAGCTCTGGAATGTGATTTATTGTTTCTGTATTGCCATTTTCACGTGTTTGAAGTAAAATTAGTTTTATTACAAATTAAAATATTTCTCTTCTCAAGCATATGCCAACACAGCATTTTTGGAAATTTGTAAATTTGTGTTATTTCTCTGTTCATCTATGTTAGCTATTAAAGGCAGAGTTAATATTTTTATTATCATTTAAAAAATTGAATATACTTACTTCAAGATAATGTGTAAGTTTCCTTATATCCATAAATGTAATAAATGTATTAATTAGCTAAATATCTAACTTAACTACACACAATACCTAGGTTGATTGTGCAATTACCATTTCTGCAGAGAAATTAGACTTAAATGATGTCAACTACCTTAAAACATTATTATATTAAATGTGCTATATTTATTTGCAGGAGCTGTGTTTTTGTTACAGATATTTTTTATTGGACTTTTCTTTTTCTCATAGTTTAAATTTTGAGCATTTAACCGAGTTGCTGCGTGAGACTATCTATATGTACCCTGGCATAAGACTTTTAATATCAAGGTTAGAGAAAAAATCCGCTTCTCTTAATCTCTGTGAAGGTACTGGCTGATCCACAATTTAAGGAGATAGTATGTTTTAAAATAGCTCCTAATAGATGGTGGCATCCTCTAATGTTATTATTTATGGAAAATAGTTTACATCTTTACGGTTTTGTTGTTATCTTTAAATAAAATTTATTTGCCCCCAGGGCGGTACAGAGATAACCTTAGTTTTTAGGGGAAAAATCCAGAGGCAAAAAGAATCCAAAAAAAAAAAGAACTATCGTGGGTGCAGTGGAGTTTAGAAACAATTTGTTATCTTTGGCACGTAGTTATGAACAGGGCTAGGAGGAGGGCAGAGGGCAGGACTGCACTTCCGCCCTTCCAGGGCTTGCTTGCTAAGCCCCTTACTTGGAGTGGGGCAGGGACCACTTGGACATCACTGGGCTGAGGTACAGTTCCAGCAGAGTTGGAAGTCTCCTCTGTGAATCAGGGCGCACTGGAAAGCCAAAACCCCACATCCGCTGTAACTCAGTCTATCTGTCTGCCTCCTATTTTATCTCTGAAGGTGATGTCTCCACCAACATTGTGTCATTCTGGAGTATATCCTCTGTTAGTAGTGCTGCTGCTGTGCCATACATCACATTCTCAAAAGGCCGTACATCCTAACACTGTATTCTCTTCCTCGGAACACTCGGTGAAGGGGATGCGTGTTTGCACCTGAGTGTTGAGGCTAACAGGCAGGTGGAGTAGTGTCAGTGCCCTGCCCTGTCTGGAGTTCTTTTACAAGTGAATGACTGAGACCCATTGAAGCAGAGGATTTCTGCCTTATAGTCCCAGCTTGATTTTCTGTCTCAGTTTATTTTCTTATGCCACCCTGACTCAGAAAATGCTTCTAAAGAGGGAATTTAAAAGTCTGTCCCAGATGAAACACTTTCAGAAAACCTCTTTATTATAAGAATACTCAGCCAGAAAGGATTAAAATGAGATGCAGCAGGATTTCTTCCCACCGTGGCCAACTTTCCTGCTTTTATTGTTTATGAATTACTTAAGTTTCTGGAAGCTTCCACTTGGAATCAGTTATCTTTCCCCATTCCCAAAGAAGTGAGGGTTTTTTTTTGGTAGTGGATTATTTTTTCTTTCTTTTGCTAACTTTGGCTCTTGTTTTCATTAGGAGATGAAAGCATGGAAATTAAAAAACAAATTACAGGAATGAGAAGATTACTGAATGACAGTACTGGGAGGATATATCAGCGTGTTGGCAAGGAAGGAGAAAAATTAAAAGAAGAGCCCCAGGATTCGGATTTAATCTGGCCTCAGCGCTTGAACTCCTCTGCTGAGGCCCCGCAGAGCCTCCGCCCTTCTTCAGGTGGTACGTGGAATGAATTACCATCCCAAAGCAGGCAGTTCTCGGGACAGTATGGCACCCGCTCTAGAACCTTCCAGAGTCAGTCCCACACCGCTGGAAGCTCCAATGGTATGCCTGTCATCAGACATTAAGAATACACTTGGGGGTTTGTCCCGAATGTATTTTCTTTCTAAATATTCAGCTTGTTCTTTGAGTTCAATACAATATGTTAAACTCTCTTAATCACCTGTCTTACGTGACCTATTTTAATAGACAGAGAAAACATAAAGGAAAAAGTCAAAGAGTGTAAAACACCAGACTTGAGAATCAGGAAAGACTAGGGGACCTATATTAGACCTATATATATAAGATTTCTTAGTAGAGAGTTTAGCCCTTTCAGAAGTTAAGTTGTCATTTGCCAATTTACAGATACTGCCACACAGGACTGAACATCAGGGCAGAAAGAGCTCCCCGTTGTCATTAAAAGAGTCGTCCTGGTTGTGTGGTATATTATTAATATAGTCTCTTGCTTAGTCTTTACTTTGTTTCATCATAAGAAGAAGTTAAAGGGAAGACTTATATGGTCCTGAGTGGCGCCTTTACTTTAACCTCACACTCCAGCTACTGAACCAAATGATCTATATTTTATAACTTTCTTAATTAGCATTGAAAGCTATTCCTTTCAAGTCAAATGCCTTAATTTAGATTCCTAATTGTTAAGAAAATATCAAATGGCAATTTTTTTCATAGCTTAAGGAAGAAATGGAGCCCTGGTGGCCCAGTGGTTAACAGCTCAGGTTGTTGACCAAAAGGTCAGCAGTTCAAATCCACTAGCCACTCCTTGGAAACCCTATGGGGCAATTCTCTATCCTTTAGGGTAGCTGTGAGTCAGAATTGAGTCGACTGCAGCGGGTTTTAAGGAAGAAATTGATAATTTTTCTGATCATGTTAAATTTCCATTCAGTGGTATTGGATTTTATTTGTCCTATCAATTATGTATAGATGCTCAGATCTATAGTTTTCACAAAGAGAATAAGAATGTACTTAGCAGGAACGTGCATCTCAGTTTCCTTAAAAAATTAAGGATTTTTTCCATTCATTTTTATTTCACAGTATTCTTTCAGAAAAAGAAAACTGTTTTGATTTTTTAAAAAAACACAATTTGCAGTAACCAGCTCAAAGACTTGAAAAGCCATCCTGAGACACTGCTGATGTGACAGCAAGAGACCCCAAGAGATGTACGGGTGTCTTGTCTTTCCCTCAATATTACATAAGCCAATATCAAATTCACAGGCTGGCATGCTTCCAGGTCAGAAGGAGATGGCTCTTTAAAGACTCCTCCATAAAAAAAAAAAAGTCTGTTCTCTTTAAAATTAGAAAATGATTTATAACAAGTTGAAAAGGATTGGCTTTATCCTCTAAAAATGATAAAAAAAAAAATAGTGCTTCGAACAGTGACTGGGGATATTCTATAAGGCCCTTCTAACTCTACTGCCATGGAAGAAATGATATGAAAATAAAGTATCTTAATATATACATGTGGAGCCCTGGTGACACAGTGGTTAAGAGCTTGGCTGCTAACCAAAAGGTTGACAGTCCAAATCCACTGGACACTCCTTGGAAATCCTGTGGGGCAGTTCTGCTCTGTCCTGTACAGTCGCTGTGAGTTGGAACTGACTCGATGACACCTAGCAATAACAACAACAATATATGTATAATGTTAGTAGACCCCATAGCAGTAAGTTTTGGGTAAACAGTGTTCTGTTTTCCAGTTCACAACAAGGATGGTGAATTTACTTTGGAAAATGTTACTAAGGTTAATAAAAGTTACAAATATAAATTCCCCCATATTATTCTGAAAATAGATCTTTTTTTGTTTATTGCTTGCATATTTTCAATAGAAGTGCATTACATATAATGGTAATTACTTTGATAATCCATTGAAATTTGCAGTTTTAAAGTTGTAACCTCAGTTTGCTACAATTTTTAGTTTAAATAATTGTGCTATTGCAAACATTATCTTCAAGTATTTCATGGTTTTGCTGTGGCAATTTTTTTTCATAGTATCCGCTATGAAAATGTGGATACCATAATGCGTAATGTATAATGCATATTATAGGATTTAAATAACATTTAATGTATAATAAAAGATATAATTGGAACAGAACCCTAGAACTTATACCTCTTTCACTTATGAGAAGACATGATAGCAGTCTCTTAAACTGATTCATTTTTGGATAACAAGCGATGAATGTTGATGCTAGAGGAATCCTATAGGAGTGATTTTCTAAATGTACCATTTTATTCTAAGAACAATAGGAAGATGTTTGTTTACATATATGATAAAATAGAATACTTTTATTCAAGAAAAGAGATTACATTTTAAAAATGAAAAAGACTAAGGTGACAGAAAAGTAAGAAATGGGAATGAATAAAAGATGTAAGATCTCCTTTATTAAGTTGGAGAAGTGCCAGCACACCAACTCCCTCTCACCTATCAGGTTAAAAAATACCCTCCCATACCCCATTCCCAGTTCTTTCCCTTACCCCAAACATACCACACCCAGAGAATATTCTAAAAATTTTAGTTGTGTTCACAGTTCTTAATTTCTGAAATATCATGCTTAATATTAAAAACTGTTTTTTAATAGTTAGACTCTGATTTAATTCTTAATATGAACTCTTATAACGTACGCAACTACCGATTTTTTTGTAAGGCTGTTCTCAGAGCTTGTTTTTTGTGCATAATAGCATGCGCGTGTTTATAGTGAATTTTTATGGTATTGTTATCTGAGGTGAAACTGGTCTGACAATAAGGAGGCCTGCTGAGACAGTGCATTGTGTTCATATGTTCATGCAGGCCCCACCACCTCGTGAAATAGCAGGCACCTCACAATATAGAAGCTTGCATAATTCGATAAAGTCAGACCCCAGAATTTAAGTTTTGAAAATTATTGGGTACATATTCCTTAGGCACAGTTTCTTAATAATTACATATGCTTCAAAATCCTATCAAGATACAGTCTTTTTTCCCCCCCTTTATATATTGTTTTTTGTTTGGAGTATGTCATTCTTTTCTTTCATGCTTAGGAGAACTTCCAGTGGTGAATTCATCAGGTGAATCAAACTGCTGTACTTGTAACTGCCAGTCAACGTTGCAGGCCATTCTCCAAGAACTCAAAACCATGAGGAAATTAATGCAAATTCAAGCAGGTACAAAGATCAGACCTTGGAACTAGTCCTTTGATTTTTAATGTATATCTGACATCTTCAGTTGGGACATTTACCGTGCTTTTATTATTTAGTTCTTCTCGCCTTGCTGTCTTGCTGTGCTCTTTCAAGCATCCATTTTCTCAGCTTTTTCTTTCAACCCATTTTTCCTTTAGGAAATCAAACAAGTTTTTTATTGCCAATAATACTACATATACTGAATATACTTTATCCCATGATCTAGTACTTTACAAGTGTCAGCTAATTAAATTTTGGAAGAATTATACACGAGGCTAGGCAGAGTTTTTGAGTTCATTTTCCTATGTGAACCAACAGTAAGGTTCACATCAGGAGAGAAAATGAAGACGACTCATTGCCTTATATCCTGAGGTGCTCAAGTTGGGGGCTGTGTGTATTTGGACAACCCCTCCTACTGCCCAAGTCATTTTGGGGGCTTGGTGGGATGTTTGGGATGCCACCCATTTTTAATACATTTGGAGGAGCCCCTTAGTAGGAAGTGTGGGCTCCACTGTTGAACATATTCAAGAACATAAGCAGACAAGACATGTCAGACCTTACCTCAGGCTCTGCTTGTGGTTTTTCAGGATATAGAAGATATATTGTTGATAACTCAAAGACACCTCATGTTTTGTCTTCTTTATTTACATGACTTTTTTTTTTCTTATTACTGTTAGACAAGTTGAAGAACAAAAGAGTAATGAATTTGTAGTTTGCAATTGGAGTCCCAGTTCCTTCTCTTACAGCTGGATGATTTATCTGAGCCTCAGATTTCTCATCTGTAAATGAGGCATTAATATTGAACTCACAGGGTTGTTTTGAAAATAAAATGAGATAGTAAATGTAAATAGACTTTATAAAGCATTATGTAAACGTAAGCTGTTTCATTAATGATGTTATAAAGACCGCAGAGCATTGCATGAAAATCTGGAAGTCTTAAGTCTTCATTATAGTGACTGTATTTTCTAGTCTTCACAATTAGGAAAAAAGTAAATTTTCTTTTTTTTTGGCCACAGGTACAGGAAAACAATAAATCAAGTTACCATCCTATCCCTCTTGTCAGGCAAAATTGTTATTTGATTGTAGCCTAAAGCAGGAAAATAGACAACACAGTCATATTATGACAGGCATTCTTACCATTTCACCATAATGATATTCAGGAAGGTCATCATTCAGAAATTGTTCTTGGTGCCATTTCATGAATTCTAGTAAAATTCTAATATTCAACGATGTGATTTTGATATAAAAAGATTAATACTTAAGCATATCTGTCACCCAAGATCACATTAAAGTAAGGTGAGCAAAAGGCTCTCTGAAAAGCAACATCTCTTTAAGTACTGAATTTGGTTTTATCCCAAGGGAAAAGAAGCATTTTACTCAGGTCAGTAAGCATCTGACTCACCTTGTTCCACCACAATAATCTGTGTTCTTATTAAGCTGGCAAAGGTTAACATTTCCTAAATAAGGAGCTCAGAGAGAAAGGTTATTATGTTTGGATTCTTTTCTCAAAGAAGAATTTGTTAGCACTTAAGAAAATATGCACATGAAATTGTAATGATTTACTTTGTTGTTTAAGCTCCTTACTACTGAAATGGCAAACTACAAATTGGAACCCTTTAAATCCCTGACTGAAACCTTTTTAGAATCTATTAAGTAAATGCCACTTTGTCACCATGTTTTCTTCTCTGAACCTCTGCAGATTAGGACAGTAAACTATTCCAAAGCTGTAGGATAGCATAAAGGATAAAACTGCATAAATTACTCTTCTTTAATTTTCTTAAACTTATAAGTTTGTTTTATGTGGGCAGATTTACTTAAGGTTTATTGCCTATAAGACTTAGATTTAAATTATACTTAGAATGTTTCACCTTTACGTTAGGGAGAAGGCAAGGAATAAATTCAAGCAATAAGATCTGAATATAAGAGACTAAGGCTGTATCTAGACTTGAAGGAGACCAAAAACTCAGATAGTCCCTGTGTTCTTTGAGCCAAACACATTTTCACTTTTAATTTAGATTAGTGAGTTGTAGAGAGACTTGTGTTTTAGGCCATCTTAATAATTGCTTCAGTTATCCATTTGACTTCGGAATGTAGACCTAGCCTTGGGTGAAAATTCAGACAGAACAGAAAAAAGTTCTCAACTCTAACTTTGGCTGTACTTTAAAAGTACTTGAGGAGCTATAAAGAAATACTGGTGCCTGGGCCCCACCCCTGGAAATTCCGATTAAATTAGTCTGGGGTGGAACTGAAGCATTGGAATTTTTTTTTTTTTTTAAGCTCCAGAGTGATTCTGATGTGCAGCCCAGGTTGAGAACCACTGAGCTAGACTACTGCATGAGTAGTTAAACTTTTCTGTGCTCATTTGCAGTGCAAATGGTAGGTTTCGAGTACTTATCTATAAATTGCTTCCCAGTCTGGGGATGAAAATATCAAGTTCAAAGTGTAAATATTCTTTATTTTCAAACTAATAGGACATATAAGTAAGAGGAGGTGATCAATATTTGTGTGCATTTTGTAGACCTTTATGGCTTATAGTTGTATTTCTATAAAAAACAGGCATATCCTGTGGTCGTATTTTGTAAGCTGTACTAGTATTAAAGTTCTAAATAATAATGCTGTATCTTCCTATTAAATTTTCCATGAGAGTGTGTTTAAATGGTTAACAGTGTTACTTCTCAAAGTGCACGTGTGAAAGCTATAATTACTGTCCTTGATTTCTTTTAAGTATATATTCAGTCTTAACCCCAGTACGGTTCTTTTCATCTTTGAAACTCAGACTTTTTCTGAATTTTACTAATTTGCCTGATGACTCCAGAACCATATTATTCCTAATTTTCAGCCACATAAACTGAGGTACAGAAAAGTGGCCTGGCCTGAAACCATGTAACATAGTACTGTGGATATAGTCGATGTGTGGGGGATATTTTTGGTGGTGAAGGAGTTACTGGACTTGATGAGTGAATAACAGGCTTTCTTCATAGGCTTACTGGTACCTACTGCAGACTCATTCCAAACTGTTTCTTTTGATCAGACTTTCCCAAATGATCACCATTTCTCAGTCATTGTCAGTTTTGACACCTGTAGATTATTAGCAACTGATCAGTTGAACCTCAAATCACAGTTGAAGTATTCCTGAAATTGGCTTACTAGAGAGCATGGAGGCCTATACTTAAATTCCAGAGTTCTCATTTGTCTTAAAATGTCATAGAATTTCTAAAATCATACTAAAATGTTTTTACATAGCTCATAAGCCTCTCCTTGCATTGAATCCAGTAGTAGCAGTATCTGTAATTATTCACCAGTGTCTGAAGCAAAGTTTTCTCTTGGGTATTTTTTGCCTTTAAATCTTAAAAGTGCTCCAGAGCCAGCATTTGGTAACATTTTGGTCCAGTATGAAATTTGTGAGTGAACCTCATTTGAGTTTCAGTTTATCAAGCATGTAGGTAGACGGGTGATAAGTTTTCCAAAGTTAGACACAAGTGCCAGTACCGTATTTTTGTTTATTGTTCACAGTTGGAACTCAAAACAGACAACAACCCCCAATTTCCCTTATATGCTCCCAGCGAACTGCTGTCTCACGCAAGAGAAATAAAAAGAAAAAAGTTCCCCCAAAGACTGTTGAACCTCTTACTGTGAAACAGAAGCCCAGTGTGTTAGAAACTGAAAAGAAGACAACAGTGGCCTCTGAGCAGTCTGATCTCCAAGCAGCCGAGCACATCTCCACTGAGGAGAACCACGTTTTAGGATTTGGCATTGTTCTTGAATCACCTTCCTCAGATGTAAGTTGATATTTTATGGCTGCAGACTCTAATGTGATGTAACTTTCAGGAATTTATAGTATTAAGACGTTTTCCCCTTAACTAGTTCTGCCCAAGAAGACTAGAGACACTTGCAGAGTACATGTGGGAGAGAGGAAAGGAAGACTACTAATAATTCCCTTGCTTGGAATTTTCTTTTCCTACAAGGTTATGCCTTATTTGTTTAAACATGTTTCTGTTTGTTATTTCTGAAGGAAGCAGAGTGACAGAGTAAACAATCTTCTCACTAATTTCTTCAACATTTTAAATTTTGAAGTGGCAGTTTTCAGTTTCCTCAGCGTGGAGAACTAAAAGAACATAATTAAAACCTTTGTAGATGGGAATAAGTGAACAGAACCATACAGATAAGGTCACACCTTTCTAGAAACACAAACTAATAATAAAAAAGGAGCAGTAGTGCTAATTCTGTTTTATAGATGCAAGCTACACTGCTAATTAGGTTGCAGTGCTATGCCATTTACTCTGTGTAATGATAGGTTAACACTGCAAAGGATTTTCTATTTTAATATTATAGCTAGAATGTCATTGAAGTCAAAGATGTTGGATGATGTCTAGATATCCCTCAGACTTGTTATTTTATATTCCTATGACCATAAACTAATTTTTTTAATGATGTGTTATGTTTGTAATTGCATACTATTTACAGTATTTTTATCTAAGTACATTTATGTTGTGAACCCCAACTTGTTGGGGGAGTTCTTAAAATAAACGAGAATGAGTGATCTATTATTATCAGGTTGTACAGGATGACAATCCTGCTGAGAACTCCCACGGGGCTATATAGGAATGGAGTTTGGCCCTACCTTTTAAACTTTAAATAGTAAATAAATTGCTGTTGTTTTTAAAAAGTGCTCCCTTTAAGTTATAGGAAGACAGTTTGCTAACATATATCCACATTGGGTCTTTAATAGAGGGAGGTGACAAAAATAATCATCTTGTGACTTTTAAACTAGAAAATTCATCTGAACTTTCAGCCAGTCTATGGTGTTAAAGGGTATTTTTATCTATGAACACATGCTATTATTGTTAAGAAGTTCTTCAAGACTAAAGACAGTTAATTAAAAAAATCATTAATGATAATGCTCTACCCTGGGCTTGTCAGCTCGTATGATTATATTATTATTGCAACAAAGGCCCTGGTTTCAAACCCCATGTAGCTCACATACTTGGAAGGAGAGAGAAATTATTTCACAACACAGTACAGTCCATCCTCAGCAGCTTTCATAATACTTTTATATTTTCCAAGCATTTTTCTGATAGGTTTTGGTGTATCTGGAGCAATAATTTCAATTGCATAAATCATTTCCCAAATGGACTGATTTACTGGTAATGACTGAACTTTTCCTTTTTAAAAAAAAAAATTTTTATTTTTAAGCTCCAAATGCACATAGATGAGGAAGATCTGAAAAAGGCCTATGTATGTTAGTGAAATATTTGGAATCAAATAGAATATTATTATCTTTACCAGTATTAGTATTACAGTTTTATTTTTATACCATACCAAAAATAGTTTACTTTTTATTCATGATTATTTTTGCTAACAAGAGCTATTAAATTTGATAAAACACATTCAGAATTGTTCGTGAAAACTCAGTTAGATACTGATTGTCTTTGACTGAAAAATAATATGCTTCTAAAGAAAAAACAAAAAATGTGGATATTATCTTTACATTATTCAGCTGATACACCAGTTGATTCATCTATTCAACAATAACTATAGCTGCCCCTAGAGAACCATTCATTGAGTACAATCGGTAGATGAGGAAATTCTCAATGGACACTATACACTGGCATTAATGCAGCTGGTCTGCGAAGTCCGTTAGGGTGGGTGGGAGACTGACTCCCTAAGGGATAGGACCATCAATGCTAAGGCATCCAAATTTAGGTGCTTTTCTAGTGTTTTATGATTTCTTAGCCATCAGCCTTTTAAAATTCAGTGAAAGTCCAGAGGAGAAAGCAGAAAATTAATAATCTTATAGGAATTATTCCATAAAACAAATTGGAGAAAATACAAGTGGATGAGAATTGTGTCTTTGAAGATGGGTTCTAGAAAGTACCCAGCATTGGGAAGATGAGGTCCAAAGTTGTAGGTTTGGGCAAGTGGTCCAGTTTTGCTAAAACAGCTGTCTGGCTGGGATTGGTAGCAGGTAATGATATCAAAGTAGGATGGGGCCAGATAGTGAAAGCCCTCATGTATCATGCTGAAGCCTTGGGCCTTTATTGTGTAGACACTAAAGAGTCATGGCAGGTTTCAAGTAGAGGAATAATCATACCTGTATTTTCGAATGGTAGCTGGAATAGCAGTGCTGATGATAGGTAGAGAGAGGAGATACTAGAGATAAACCCAGGAGGAATATAATTATAGTCAACCAGGCAAGAGTGTTGAACGGTCTGTACAAGGGCAGTGAGCCTGAAGAGAAAGAGAAACAAGAGATATGTAGGAGGTACCGACATAGAGAACTTGGTATAGAAAGTAAAACTAGGTTGGTTACAAGATGGTAGTGATTTCCTTAACTGAAATAGAGGAAGCAAGAGCAGAAGCCGGTTTTCAGTTCTGGATGAGAAATAAAAGTTAAGTGTGCTGTCCTCAAAATGTTCATTGGACATTGGAGCACAGGACAAAGATTAGAGTTAGAAACAATGGGAAGATGACATACAAAACATATACTTTATTGCTTTCTAAGTATAAAAATTTTACTTATTTTTTTTAAATTTATGGTTTATTGTTTTCCTTTCTACACTGTGACTTGTAGTGTCACACGAATAGAGATTTGTGTATCCATGCACAGACATAAACATAAAGGTCCATGTGGGGCTGTAGATCACTGCAGGTGGACCACCCATCTTCTGATCGGTAATGATTATCCCTACTTAAATGCAGTAAAACATTAAACTCTAAGCAAAACCAACTGAAATATCAATACAACCTCAGTATTGTAAGCATTAAAGGATTATGTAATATACGAGAAAATCCTGTGTAGTGCCTGGCACATAAAAGGTGCTCAGTAAATGTTATGTATTTAATCTGCAAATGATAAAATATTTACATTTGCATTAAGCACAATATATAAAATAAAACTTTGAATTTAGAACTTGGCTTTAATTAAAATCCCCTCCTCTGTTTAACTCCGATTTACTTGTTCTTTCCTCTTTACTCCTCTCTCCACCCATCCTCCTCAAGGTTCTAATATGATTTAAGCAATCATCTATTATAGAGCTTTCTAGGCTGTTTTGTAATTATTTACATGATTTCCTATATTTTCACCCAAGTTTCTCAAGGGCAGAGAGTATATAATAATACCTATGTGCTATCCTGTGCTAAATGATTTTTCTCAGCAACTCTGTGAGGTGTTATTATTATCCTCATTTAATAGATGAGGAAATGTGGCATAAAGGCCTTAAGTAGCCTGCCCAAGTTCACACAGCCAGAAAATAGGGGAGCTGGTTCTTAAATCCAGGTCCATTGTCTGCTCTTTTCCATTGTGCTGACAGACTTTTGGGTGTCTGGTCCAGTACAGTTCTTATACATGGTGAATGCTCAGTAAATGTTTGTGGAATGATTGTTGTACAAAAGAGAGCTGAAAGCTTAGACTATGGCTGTTTGTTCTGTTTACTTGAAAGTTTCTTGGGGAGAATTAATAGTTAAGAGTGCAGGTTGTGTAAGAGTGCAGGTTCTGAGGTCATATTGCCTGGGTTAGAATCTCAGCTGTATGAACTTGAGCTAGTAAACCTAACTCTCCTGACTCAGTTTTCTCTCTGTTAAATGGGGATTAAAAATAGCACTTACATCATAGAGTTGGCCTGTTGGAAGAATTAAATGAATTAATCTGTGCAAAGCACTTAAACAAGTGCCTGGCCCATTTTAAGCACTCAGTAAATTTTGGTTCTTTTTTTAACCTTAGTAGCCCTAGCTAAGTAATCTTTATAGGGACAAATATAAATATCTGTTAAATAAACAATGTATATGTATGAATGGGAGCCCTAGTGGCACAGTGGTTAAGAGCTTGGCCGGTAACCAAAAGGTTGGCAGTTCAAATCCACCATCTGCTCCTTGGAAACCCCATGGGGCAGTTCTACTCTATCCATAGGGTTGCGATGAGTCAGAATTGAGTAGATGGCAATGAGTTTGGTTGAGTTTTTTTTATGTATGAATGAGCAAATACATATACATGGTTTATTTATTTATTTTTAATAGTATTTTTAAAAGAGGAGTGGCCAGAAGTGTTTCTCTTTTGGAGTAGGATTATTTGACCCATTTTAAATTAGCACATTAAATAAAATTTCAAGCCTAAATTGCACAGAAGCAAAAGCAGAAAGCCAAAACCAAATTTCAGATTTAAATACAGCGTTTAATTAGTTCTTCATGAGTTCACAACCCAGTACTCTACCTGTACTCAGACAACATAGTTGTTAATTTTTTACAGTCACTATCTCTTCCTACTTAGTTGAATAGATTGATTTGTGTTTTTCAGGGCATGCATACATGGACCTAAGTTTTTTTTTTTTTTTTTGCAGTTGCTGTTTTTTGTTTGGTTTGTTTTCTGGCTTTGATGAAAGACTCAGACCAGTTTTAAAAAATCTTTTTATAATAATTTTTAAAGTACAAAATGTTTTTCTAATTGTTGTAGTAACTACAATAATTGTATATTTTCCAGTAATCCCAGACTACACAGATTTTAAAATTATCAGAAAATAAATCAGTCAAAGATGATTTTGTCAGTATTTATTTTGTATCTTTTCTTTAAATAAATGGTTGATAATGCATTGATGCTTTCAACAGAAATAACTTCTGAATTTACATCTGTTTCCATAATACCTTCTTAGCCCAGTAAAGTAATTCATTGGAAACTAATAAATCAGGCAAGCAAACACTTTTTCATTTATTTATTAACACATTGAAATTGAAGCACTATATGCTTGAGATGGTAAGTTCTAGTGCAGACTACTTTGGTTCACATCTTGGCTTTGTCACTTATTAGCTGGATAATCTTAGGCAAGTTACTTAACCTTTCTAAGCCTTAGTTTTCTCATCTGCAAATTGGGGATAATAATCTGGTAGCCACTTCATAAGGTGAGAATTAAATTAGAAAATCCATGTATTGTGTGCTGTCCCAGGGCCTGGAATTGTTGTAGGGGAAAAGCATCACAAAGTTTAGTAAAGCAAAAAGAAAGTTTTATTCAACATATATTCAGAAGGGCAAAAGTGGGAAACAGACAACCATGCTGCTAGAGCCATGTCTGTCCAAGTCCAAAGAATATTACAGAATAGGCAAGAATGGGAAAACGGACAAGCGTGCTGCCACAGCCATGTCTGCCCTAGTCCAAAGAATCATTAGTGTCATCAGTATATATTAACATTACAAATGGGCAAAACCATTGAAAGCTTAGCTTTTTCAGATTGGCTAGAAATTGTGATCCTACATTTTGAACTGTCTTTCTTAACAATCATTGGTACAGGTTTCAGTAACAAGAGTGAGGAGGGTCTTCATTGGTCCAGCAAATTTCTATTCACTAAATGCTAATAGAAAAAGATAAGAATAGAAAGTCTTTTGTGTTGTGTTTGATCGGCTTTATGTGAAAGTTTCCCCAAAAGATATTTTCCAAGAGTATCTTAGCTATTGTCTATATACCTCAGGGCCCAGTGGATGTGTCCTTGTGAGCCCAGCTCCAGCTGGGTCACATTCTCTATGCTCAAGGAGAGGGAATAATAACTCCAATATTATTTCCAAAATCAGAATATACTGCCAAGAAAAAAGTTGCTGTCGATTTCAACTTACAGTAACCCTGTAGGACAAAGTAGACTGCCCCTTAGGGTTTCCAAGGAGCGGCTGGTAGATTTGAACTGCCGACCTTTTGGTTAGCAGCCAAGATCTTAACCACTACGCCACCAGGGCTCCAATGTTGTAAATACCAAATAAATGTTAATTATCATCACTATTTTCCAAGACATGTTGAAATAAATGAAATAGTCCTTGCCCTTCAAGGAGCAGCATATGGGGGCGGAGGGAGTACATAAATAATCATTACAGCATAATAGGACTAAACTCTTTACAGGCAGACAAAAGGTACCATGGGAGTGTGGAAGAGGAGGAGTTCTCTGGATGGTCAAGGACAGATTCTCAGAGGTGGACATCTCTTAGAGAAGCAATTTCAGTGGAGTTATGATGGAAGAAGCTAGAGAGTAGTGGTTAAAATCATATGCATTATACATTTTGGCTCAGATATCTTTAGCATAAATCGAGTCTAGTCTCAGGGTCATTAATTTATTACCTGAGAAAGAAAAAGCTAAAAACATCACTAAAAGACTTGTAATACCTCATTATGTGAGTACATGAAAAAATTTTCAAGGACCAATTTGTATTGTCATTTCTAAAATTAAGTTCTTAGTTCTACCAAAATTTTGTCAATTAAAAAACTATGAAGAATTGGCTCTTCAATGTTGTCTTATAATTTTTTTTTCCTATTTAGCATTAAATATATGCTAGTGTATAGATTACTCATACTTTTTGAAAAAACTTTTGGCGTAGAATGTTTTACTTTCTACAGAGCCACTTGCCTTAACGGTATGAACCTTGATGTAGTACATCCACTGTGGAGCCTCTGCCCATCGACACCCATGATCCCCAGCTCCAGATCTTACCTGTTTTCAGCTGCTTAATGGTAACAGCTGTACAAGCTGGACCAATTAGAGCAGGCCTGCTTTTCAATCTAATGTGTTTTTGTGGCCATCCAGTTCGTTGGCCATGTTCTTGCATAGCATTTAGTAATTGGTAGCAGTAATTCTTGCTAAATCTACCTGGAGGAGACTTGAATTCTAGGAAACAATTTCCTATTTTCTCCTAATTTTCTAATTTCCTGTTTTTCTCAAGCAGAAGCAGATCACATTCATGAGCAAAATAAAATCAAGTATAAGGTGTTTTGTATTTTTTTTAATTCCTTTTCATAAACTAAAGCCCATTTTCCTAGAAATACGTTTAATATGCTGCTAAGGAAATACTAAGAATAGAGTCATTATATATGGTAGTATTGTGAACATAAAAACTAAATTTGCACCCTTTAAACATTCTTATAAATCCGCTTGTATGTTTTTCAATCCAAAGTCAGTTAGCCGCCTTCAACAGAATCTTGCCTCTTCATCTGTATTTTCTTCCAGGTTTCAGCCTGAGCCAGTCTGAAACTGACTAGCCAGCCGGTCTAGAACTCTCTGATCCCCATCACCACATGATCTCGTGCAAACAACTTTGTACATGTGACTATTTTACAATACACAGAATTTACAAATCTATGGATAATTTCTTAATTTGCAATTGAAAATCTGGGACTAATGCCCATTGTGAATATTCATGCACTTCTTTCTACTCTTTTTTTTTTTTAACCTTCAATTTTACTCTTTCAGTTGTGGCAACATGTAACTTTTTACACATCACACTGTAATTTGATATTGATAGTACTTTATATAAAATAGCCCATCTCAGGAATGTTTCCTCTGTGATTAATTTGTATGATGTTTTTAAAATTCCCTTACTTTCTTTCTTGAGATTATACAAGGGAGTCATATGATAGTTCATGGGGATTTAGGGAGAAAAATCCTTTAATTTACCTGGTTAAGGGATCCCACACTCAAACTAGATCTTACCGCAACTGCTTCTGTGCAAAGGGAGGGCACAGCCAAACAGCAAAGAGAAAGAAAATTAATGTCCACAGGCCTGGGTCCAGGAAAATTTTTAAGAGTCATTATGACTGTATGCAGTTTTTGTTTCCAGAATGTCACCAGTGGACGATGTGATAAGAAAAATCAAACATTTGGTACATTGTTGTTGCTAAGTGCCTGAGGTACCTAAAATGGACAAGACATACATGAAAATCCAAATTTATAGTGGGAATTCAGACTCTTAAAATGATGACTCTAAGTATAGTAAAATCTGCCTCATACTTTGGATGTCATCATTTGAAGATCATATTACATCAGTAATCATTAGCTATCTATTTTGGCTTGAGTATCAAATAGTGAATCTGTCAGAGGAATTCAGTTTTTAAAATGGTGTTCATTTGCAATAGTGGCTGTTCATATCATAGCCATCGTTAATAAACAGAGAGATGTCATTTAAACCAGACCAAGTAAACAAAAAGAAGAGATTCAATGATACACTTCAAGAGTTTTAACGTATTTTTAAATATATATTCGTAAGTGGAGATCATTGCATGGCAGTAATTCACTGTGATTGTATTTATAAAATGGAGGAAATAAAAAGGTTTCATAGTAAAATTTTGAGATTAGTTAACCTATCATCTTTTCTTCGTGTCTCAGACAATAAAGCTAGCCTCTTTTCTTCCCCGTCTTTTAAGGAGTGGGTTTGTTGCTTTGTAGCATCTTATAGACATAGCTTTAGCATTCATTCACTACTACTCAAGAAATCTAGGAGTCTCAAGAGGTCAGATGGCTGAGTTATAAGAACCTGTTTGAGGGTTTGATTCTTATTCGTTGGTTCATATGTATGAATGAAGTAAGTTAGTATCCTTCCTTTTTCTCTCTTCTAAGTTTAAGAGCTTCTATACCACCCTATAAGTCGGAATCAACTTGACAGCAATAGATTGTTGGGTTTTATACCACCGAACCCCTCGAATAGCTACTTCTATAAGATAAACTGGATTTCTTTTTTTTTTTAAATGACCTTCAGTGATATAGGAGCACTTAGCAAATCTGTGATAAATTCATTTAGAATAAAAGTTCCAAATGCACCCATAGGATGTGCAAAATAGAATTCTGGTTAGGATTAAAAGTTCATCTTGGATTAAAAAAAAAAAACCCAACCCCATTGCCATTGAGTCAATTCCGACTCTTAGCGACCCTATAGGACAGAGTAGAACTGTCCTATAGGGTTTCCAGGGTGCTGCTGGTGGATTCAAACTGCCAACCTTTTGGTTAGCAACCAAACTACTAACCACTGTGCTACCAGGGCTATGATCGTAAAAGTCTCTCAATCCTAATTATTTCTACGTTGATTCACTCAACAGATATCTGTTAGTGCCTGTCATGTGTCAAGTTCTGTTCTAGGAGTTAAGTATACAGCCTTCAGCTCTCTTCAGCCTCTACAGAACTTTTACCAGCAGCAGGATACAAAAGTCAGAAGGAAAAAAAAATTGGATTTTTTTTTGTGATATTTGTAAATTTTTTAGTAATATTTGTCAATCGTTCATAGACCAAAAGTTGAATGGAAAAGTGAAACAGGGAAACAGGATGACTTTCTGGATAATCCAGTCAGAAATTCCATTTTAGAGGGTCAAGGCCCAAGCTCCTTCCTTCACAATCTGAGTAATTTGACCATCGTATTCTAGGCATTTTGAGAAGCAATAGGACAAACAAAATAATTTATATTCTCAAGGAGAGAAACTAATCCTGAATACTCACATTTCTAATATGATTTAGAACATCTAAAATAGTGCCAGGTTTGCAAAGTGGTTAAATATAAGATCTAAGAAGAAGCTTTTTATAATACATCTTACTTAAGTCAAGGTTTCTCCTGATTTTTTTCTAAAAAGTTTGCCAATTGCATTTCTTAATATTAAAGTTGTTTTAGAGCTATCATGTTATAATCAACAATATATAATAGTTTAGGTTATGGCTAATGAACTTTTGTAAGAATAGCAGGAATTTATTTAGTGCCTACTATGTACTGGTCCCTAGAGATACAAACTCTGAGTTCCAAGCCTCAAGAAGGGCCACAATCTAATAAATAACTACAGTACAGTGTGATAAATACAATCACATGACTAAGTCAGATGAATAGTAGTGACAGAGTGCATAGCTGCCTCCTTGGAAAGAAAAGAGTTAAGAAAGGCTTTGAAAAGGAGATGAGGTGAGCTGGGTTGAAAGATGAAAAGGTGAGTTGTAAACATCCATGGTATGCTGATAGATAATGCATTATTACTGTCCAAGCTTATATCATAGAATGATAGAGCCCAAGTTGAAAGGCACCTTACAGGTCTTCTGATTCAGTATCCTAGTCATGTAAGAATTCTCTTGGAAATATCCCTGGCAGGGAAGCAGTGGGGTTAGTGCATTTGTTTTCCAGTGATGCTCTGGGATGTAGCTTCAGATATTCCTCCCCAAAGTGGGGTGGAGAATGGATTTAAACTGCTAGGGAACCTGCTCAGCATTTTTACCTATTTTATGTATTAGATTTACGTATGTTTTCATTGAAGGAAAAAATAGTTCCTCAGATAAAAACCACTGACATAGTAGAAAGAGCGTGGGATCTGTGGGGTAGCCTCATATTTGTATCCTTAGGCAAATGAAATTACATTATTTAACTTATGAGAAAGTTATCTGTAAATGTAATGCATTGAGTATATTTTAATTACTTCAAATGCATTTTTGTTACAATCTGAGAGCCCTAGTTCCTTCATTTACAAAATAAGGGAGTTTCACCCAGAAGTCTCAAGTTCCCTTTAGCTTTAGAATTATATGATTCTGTTTTTATCCGTTTGTCTCTTGAATATTTCCAAGGTCAGAAATGCTCTTTCAGTGTGCTCTTTTCCATCGTTTTTTATAAGACTTAATATTGAAGTTAGAGTATCTTGTTTTCTGAATTATAATTAGTAACTGGTTTTATAAATTGCAAATACTGGCACACAAAGCTGAGACTGTATCATTTGCAGGATATGGACATTTCAATAGCTAGTGATGTTTTGTGTAGCACATATGCCCAAAGTCAAATGCTTCAAGTGTTGCTTTTAATGAAATAAATTTATGTTCTTTTGGTAGCCAGAAGTGCAACTTGCTGAAGGCTTTGATGTGTTTATGCCTAAATCTCAGCTGGACTCTATATTGTCAAACTACACTCGCTCAGGAAGCCTTCTGTTTAGAAAACTGGTGTGTGCATTTTTTGATGACAAGACTTTGGCTAACTCCTTACCCAATGGGAAGAGGAAAAGAGGACTCAATGACAACCGGAAAGGACTAGACCAAAATATTGTGGGTGCAATAAAAGGTTGGTCTGCATCATTTCATTTTATGGGTTCTTTGTTAAGCTTTGCCTTCATTCCATAAAGATGCAGCTGAAATCCTAAGTCGGCTAACTACAGGCTAATTTATTTGTCATTGGCAAATCTTAAATCTTAAGTAGCAAGGCTTTTGGGTGTGAGCTGTATAACTCACCAACCCAAATACCACTGGAGTTTGGTATTTCAAGGTGATGTTAATTTGTGAAAATAATAATTTAGGAGCTGGTTTGATCGGCTGCAAAATCAAAAAGAAGTTTCTTCTTATTTGGTTTTTAAATGAAGGTATTTATCTTCTCAGTAATTTCTTACTAAGAACTTTACCAGAGTATGATTTTTTTCTTAATTTTTTAATTGTAAATAAGAGTAAAGATCTGATGCTTTTTTGAAAGTAAAGTGAAACAGTTTTCTCCAGAGTTCAGACGTTGCCTTACCAGGTCACTGCTTCGAAAGACACTTTAAGTCTAAGTGAACCCACTGTGAAGCCACATCCTGTCATTCCCACACATTCCTGGCCTATTCTGCTCCCTCTTGTTTTGTGACATGGAAGTATGTCAGTTACATGCAAAGAAGACCACGTATCTTTCCCCCTTAATGCCTTTGAATATGTAGCTGTATTTCACTGCATTCCGATAACCATGCAGGTGCATATATATCTTCATATATCCAGTTACGCATACTAGACCTATTTTTCAACTTTGAAAAGTCCTTATTTAGGACTCTGATGAATGTAATTTTAGGAAGTAGAAGTATTTAAATGTTATTTTTTAAAAGAATGTAAACAAATTCTCAAATGTAAACACTACCATGAAAATGGAATTTGGAATCAGGCCTTAAAACTAGAATAACTGATAAGGATGTTCTTTACTGGCTCAACTCCAACCTCGTTTGGCTTGTGGAGTGCTACTAGATGCAGAGAGCCTTCTCTCGCCTCCTCTCTGCTCCTCATTATCTCGCAAAATGAGAAAATGAATTTAATCGTCTTTAAAGGATACTTGGAAATCCACAGTTAACTTTAAAAAATAATACAATTTTTAAATGGAGTTAGCAAATACCAGACACCCTTTGTTCGTGGCCAGAAGGACATAAGCCTTCATTAACAGAAAATTTCTCATTCTCCGTCAGAAATGTTTTCACTTAAAGTGACAGTTGAGTTGTGTTAAATAAGAAAAGCTACAGAAATATCACAGTCTGTGCCATTTCTGAAAAGAATGATGCAGCCTAGAGTGACACTAAAAACAAAATTACAGGATTTGAAAAATGGTCAGTGATGTAACTAGGACTCGCAGGAGTGACGAAGGGTCCCATTTTGTTTTAGTATGGCTGGGGCCTTCTCCAAACATGAAAGTCAAGGCTGATGATGCTTTTCATTGCCAAAGCTTTTAAACACACTGAAATGCAGCCAGGAATTGTTTTAATTTTCTTTTTTTCAGGACAGTATATTAGCATTATAGAAGCATTTAGGCAACTATAAATGACCATGTTCCATTTTAATGACTGTAGAAGTTACCTTAATAATACATGGTAATGAAATATATCATTACACATAGACTGATTTAAGTTTATTCTACCATTTTTAATCTAGATTGTACATCATACAAGACTTTGAAAAACTATATTACAAGCAGAAATAGAAAAACATGCCTTAATTTTCTGCACTGCCCTACTCTTTAGCTAGAAATAAACATGACAGTGAGGCTGCTGCACCTAATACATAGTAAAGCAGATTATTCAAACCAGAAAACTTACAATTTCCATATTCTTCTTTCTTTTATGGTTGAATTAAACCTGTCGTTAAAATTCTGCTAGAACAACAAAGTAACTTTAAAACAGGCAGAAATTCACCCGTAAGCCACCAACAACCTAGGTCAACAAATATTTTATATTCCCTTGTTTATACGCTTTTATTTTAATAATTTTTTTCCTGATTACAAAAGTAATATACTCTTATAAAAAAATCCAAGTCATTAAAAAATGTATAGAAAGCTAAAAGGCCTCCATAATCCTACTCTTCAGAGGTTACCACTGTTAACAATTTGGTGTACATTCCCACAGTCTTTTTTAAAGTATGCATATAGTATCAGGTTTATTTTTCTGATAAGAACAGTCTGTTCATAGTTGCCAACCAACATGTTTACCTGATATATTCTGATAATTTATTATAAGATCCTTGAGGACAAGCTTTGTCTCAAATATTTTTTATTACTACCTGTTGTATTTCACCAAGAACTTTATACATAGTAGGGTTTCAATAAGTATATGTTGTGTGACTAAATGGACGTGGTTTTTTATTTTATATTTTGACTTTGGCCTTAATTTATTGACACAGTGGATCTCTAGTACTACACGCCCATTCTCATGTCTTCTCATAACTAATTTAGAATGATCATTATCAAAAAGTTGTTACAAAGTTCCATCAGTTAATAAAATGCCAGTGAAAGCAAAAAATGGAAACCAAAATTGAATAAAATTTCAATACAACTTTCTTAACTTCCTAATGCATTTTCCCTTTACCATACCATACTTTTACGAGCTAAAATTTATTAACCCACATATTACAGTAGCAAATGATTTTTGCTAGTAGCTGTATATTGAAGATCCTATAGAATAACTATACCACTTATTCTGGCTATTGGTAGAGATAGAAAGAGAGGTATATTTACTTAACTCAAATTTTTTGAATCTGAGTATTCTGGGAAAGTGATAAAATGGTTTATTTCTACACAGTAGTGCCAAGGCTATCCTGTGTTATTATTGCTGCCTGCCACATACTTTGAAAGGATTTCTCAAATATTAAATATTTAGTCATTTCTTTCTCTATCCTTTATGGGATAGCGCGCTAGTACTGTATTAATTTGAAAAGTCCTACAACTTAGGAACATGTGAAGACTGGTCAATTTTATAAATTCTCAAAAGTACAAAGAACAGTAGGGGCTAGATTTTGTTTCAAAGTGATTAGATTGGTTAAGACAGCAATGGGAAAAACGCATGAATATCTATGAAATGCTTATAAATATGAAGAAGAATGGGAGAAAAAAGACCTTAGTGTGGGGATTATTAACAAAGCTTTTTGTAGTGATGATTAATATTCCCCATGACAGTGTCTTGAAAATAAAATATAAGTCTCTTTGTAGAGGTCGTATTTTTCTCATATTCTCATCTGTTTTATGATGGCTAACACTTATTTGGTAATTCATTACAAATTCAGTTATAAGTATGACCATGGTATTGATGATGAAAAAAATCCTTAATAGAATCACTCACCTGAGCACTTTAACTCTGGGAAGAAGCAACTTATGATCTTATTGAATGGAGTCTTAGGGTTGAGTGCTAAGGATAAAGTTTAGCATCTTGGATTTGATTCAGAATTGATTTTATAGCCAGAGCAAGGAGTGGAGGTTAGTACTCACATGTACCTGCTGTAGACTATAACTGGCATTTAATTCTTGATATGATATACTCACTAGATCATACAGCTTGACTTGGTAAGAGTTATCCAAGTATTAATATGTTACTTGGATCTTTGAATGCTCTTCAGAAAATATAGTTGCAATAAAGCAGTTCTTGGAACCTGGGTTATGATGTTTAATTCAACTTCATAGCGATTAGTTGAGAATATTTTATTATTATCAGATTGTACTGGATTCTAGAATCCTCTTACATTAAAAGAAAATTTCATGTGAATGAAGTGAAAAGACTGGTTGACTGCTCTTAGTTTACTCCCGGGCTTACAGCACAAACTGCTGCTTTCATGGGGCAAAGTAAGCACTGACTTTCTTCTCCCCACCTAGATAGCCACAGGCATGAGAACATCTCTGAGAGGAAACACTCTTTGGTTGGTGGTACTCAGAAAAATTAACTGTCGTCCCTGCAAGATCAGAAGGCCTGACTATATTTGACGTCACTCTTTCACAGGCTCTGCTGAAGCGAACATCAAGCCCTCTCATTTGATTCCAGTAGAAAGTGATTACCTGATTTATTCTGATAAACTAGACTTGTAGGGTCCATATTTGTCATTTGATAATACCTTTATTTTCTATTTTTATTGACATCTGAAATTAATATGGTTAGGAGTAGAATTTACACCTGATTTATTATTTATTTTTTGACAGTAACTTCTTTTTTAATTTTTTAAAATTGTACTTCAGGTGAAAGTTTACAGAACA
>NW_004444003.1:3561856-3564859 GCF_000243295.1 Trichechus manatus latirostris
AGTGTTGATGTTTTTATTTCCATATACGGGAGAGGAAACAGAGGCTGTGAGAAAGTGAGTAAGCTGTATTACTCAAGTTAAACAGCTAATAAGGGGTGGAGCCAGGATTTAACCCCAGGCCTCGCTGATTCTTGGTGATACAAATGGTTAATGAGCCCAGCTTCTAACCTAAAGATTGACCATTACAGTCCGTCCGCCCAGAGGCGCCTTGAAAGAAAGGCCATATGCTTTACTTTGGAAAAATCAGCCATTGATAATCCTGTGGAGCACAATTCTACTCCGACGTGTATGGGGTTGCCATGAGTTTAAATCGGCTTGATAGCAGCTGATTTGGCTCTCTGACTCCAAAGCCACTTCTCACACCCTTCATTCTTCTCTAAGGAGTATTTGAAAAGAAAGAAAGGTATCCTATGTTTAAATTTCTATCATAAAATTTAGCATTTTGAATTGAAAATCTACTACATACTTACTTTAAAATGACCAGTTGATTATTGTTTATGCAAAGCATATTCAAAGTTAATTTGTGGTTAAAGTGTAGCTACACCTCAATTTATTTACTAATTTTAAGGGCTAGTCTTTCCTTGAAGATAGAATCAGGCCCATCATGCTGGGGAAGAAAATAGAAGTTTGATCTCTTCTCTAGGGAAAGAGACTTTTGAGACTCTTGCAGGACATAAACCAGAAAGAAAAACTTTGGAAGTAATACCGTGTATATGTAGTCTTTCAAAGTTGTATGTAAATTAAATTCTAGTTTAAATATTTGGCAGTTGGAACCAATTGATGAAACCTTTAATTCAAGAATCCTATTGGAAGATAAATCATAATTTCCTAATTTATCTGTTTATATTTGCTAGCTCTCAGATCTGCTTAAAATGATGTCGCTAAATAATATGTAATAACTATATAAATACATCAGAAGCATAGCTTGTCTGTCAGCTCTGTTTGTAACTGTTACTTACTTGTTACTGCTTGTATTTTCTCACTTTTTATGGAGGTCCGGTGGCAAATAGGTTATGTTGAATCTCAGCTATTCTGTATATATAGTCCTGTATGTTCAGCTCCTTCCACGTTGTTGTTGTTAGGTGCCATAGCAACCCTGTGTACAACAGAACTCCTTCCATAGTGGTTCTCAAATTTCAGTGTGCATCAGAATTACCTGGGATGCTGGTTCAAAGTTCAGATTTCTGAGTCCCATACTCAAGAGATTAACTCAGTAGGTATGGTGTAGTCCCAGAAATTGGGAATGTGAACCAGCAACCACAGGTAGTTCTGATGCAGATTGTCTTCAGACCACCCTTGGAGGAGCATCTGATTCTAACCAGTCATGATGTATATCAGCAGAATGTGTCAGCCCTCCTTGAAGCTTAGTCTCCTTCTAATTAATCCTCTTGAGCACCTAGTTTTTTTAAGGCTGTTCTACTTCTCTCCTGGAACTAATGAGAAGATAGCATTGTGTCAATGCCCCTCATTCTTTGAACCCTTGGAATTTAAAATTATTTTTTTCTGTTATGTTTCACAAGGGTCCTGGTTTCAGACATACCTGCAATGGCTTACCAGAACTTGATTGAATAATGGCCTAGTCCAAGCTGGAAGAAAGACATTTCCAGACTTCAGCATAACTCTTACATATGGATCACTAAACAAATATCGTATAGTTTTTCATATGGCCTTGTCGTTAGTCTTGAAGAAAATGTAGTCCCCATTCCTGGCTAGTTCTTGGCCAGAGTCTCTTCGACTGCCTATTTGAAGCTCGTGTTGAGCCAAGTTCTTCACCAAACAATGTGACACAGAGTACATGATCTTTACTGTGTATCAGATACTGGAAAAGTCATGAGAATATGAAAATCTTTGCAGATTTAAACTTGGAAATCATTAGCAGGCATAAAATTTCTGGTAATAACACAAACATTTATTGCCTGCTCACGGTGAGCCAGAGACTGGTGACATAAAGATGAGTGAGGAATGGCCCCTGACTTTAAGGAGTGTGCAATCTAGTGGGGCTACAAACATATAAAAAATAAACCATAATGTTGAACCATACTCCAAGATAGAATAAAATAGATGTCAAATGCCTATTACCAGATTGGAGGAGGAAGCACAGAGGATGCAGTGCTAAGTCTCACTAGGGGAAGGCCTCAGGAAACAGGTGACATCTGAATTAGACCTTGAAGGTTGAAGGGCATTTCAAAGGCAAAGAGAATGGAAAAGATTAACCAGTGAACAAGTTTAATGAAGTTTAAATTAAATAGAACATTGAGTGAAAGGCTTTTGCCTTCAGAACTATTTAAAGCCTATTGTAATTGATGGACCTTGAATCCTGTTTACCTTAAAGTGTTTAACTTCCTGAATATTGTTGTCATTTGCCATGTTGTTGATTCTGACTCATGGCAACCCCAAGTGTGCGGAGTAGAATGGCTCCATAGAGTTTTCAAGACTGTAATCTCTACAATCAGTCTGTCTATCCTTGCTTAGTCACTGGTCTTCCATATACTGAAAAAAGGAATCTTGCATTTCTCAAAACGATCCATTTGTTTGCTACATAAAGAGCAAATGGAAATGTGGAGAAATTTGTTCAGAAGAAGATTGTGGCTTTTATTGATCTTTCTTAAGCCTTTCACATAATGGACAGGAACCAGTTGTGGGTTAACTTGAAGTTAATGAATTCTTACAAAACCTGCGTTTTAACACCAGTGATAGAGTTGACTAAAACAGCCTCCTGTCAAAAGGGATAAGTTTCTGCAGCATAAACAGGGCTATATAGTATCACTGGGCATTGTACAACATTCTGGGGCACCATTCGCATTATTGACTTTGTAGATTTGTATATTTATTATGACAGTTTTTCTGGCAGATGCAAGTAAGGAATGTGCAATCTAATTTGCACAATGGCTCCATATGAGCTAGCCATGTTCCTGAAAACAGAAATAGCAATGTGTTCTGCATAGTTTACCTCCTTTTTATTTAACTTCCTGAATTTTTGGGCTGATCTAAGATGTCCACCAG
>NW_004444003.1:3565455-3580175 GCF_000243295.1 Trichechus manatus latirostris
TACATGAGACTAAATGGGCAGCTTCTGTCCAGAGGTGAGATGAGAAGGCAGAGAGGGTTAGGAGCTGGTTGAATGGACGGAAAATCAGGTAGAAAGGAGGAGTGTGCTGTCACAGTATAGGGAGAGCAATTAGGGTCACATAACAATGTATAAATTTTTGTATGAGAGACTAACTTGAATTGTAAACTTTACTTGAAATACAACAATAATAAAATAAATAAGAAAACCCCATAAAAATCCATAGACCTTCATTTAAAATTGAACTGAAAGCTGTCGTTGATTTTGACTCCCTTTAGGGCATCTTTGTATAAGAGCAAGTATGTCTACACACATCCTGTTAAACTCATCCTTAGAAGACAGGAATTAGTCATGTCTTCCCACTCACTGCTCCCTATAGTCAAGTCTTCCATTGCATTCACTGTGTTTCCGGGTTCTTGTTTCTTGCATCCTGGGCTTGATTAGATTTTGATACCTCTTCATGGTCAGCTCATGGTATTTCTCATAAACCTCTTTATAATCAACCTTAGCATCCTCTCATCAACCTGCACCTTCGATCACAGAGTAGATCTTATATTGATTAAGTATTTCCCTTCCACACCTCTTCATCACCACACACACCATTTTGAATCAGCTTAGCCAGGTACAACTAAGTGGGGCAAATTCTATTTAAAAATATGAATAGAGACCAGGAGCAAATGAGAGAGCAGACAAAGGTAACTAAGACATGTAGGGCATTCCAACTTAGTCACTGGAGTTGAGGCCTACATCTGGCCTCTTTTAAAAGAGTCGGATGTGGTCCTTCTTAGCCACACAACAGATCACCTTAAAGGTGACATTGGGTTTCTAACAGTGACACCCCCTTGCAACCACATTTTTAACAGAGGCATTGACATTCTCCTACTCTTCAAGTTCGAAAGCTCAGAACCATTTTCAATGACTTTTTTTTTTTTCTTTACTACTAATCCCAGTTAATTACCCAACTTTGTCAATTCTTTTGGTCATTTGTTGCTCTTCAGCTTCTCTGATATATTCTGAATCCAGCTTGAAGTTTTGCAAAGCACTCTTTAAATACCTCCCTCACTTCCCCCTTCGAGTTAATATGATACACTAATAGCCAAGTAACACTTCTGAAACAAAACTTCATGCCATCATTTTCCTACTCAGCTCTTCTTTGCCCGTTAAATCAAGCCCAGATTCTGACCTCATCCAGACTCTCCATAATTTGGCTTTTGTCTCCTTGCAACTGTATTTTCCAGTGCTTCCTAATTATTGACCTGTTCCTCAAGTATTACATGCTCATTTCGGACCTGGCTTATGCTACTTTCCCCAGAGCTGCAAAGTTCTTTCTTTTCTCCTTCTAGACAAATCCAGTTCATTCTTCATTCTCTAACTAAAGTTCCATCATCTCTACCATGAGACTTTCTCCAGGAAATCAATCTCTGAATTTCTATAGCATTCATTACCTTTAGCAATAAATCTTAACCCTTTACATTGCTACTTATGGTTTATGTGGAGGATGACCACATAATTTATTGCCCAAACTGGGACACTTCTGAGAGTGTAAGTGATGCCATTGATAATTTGACCAGGGAAACAGGCTTTTAAACTTGAACTGTCCTGGGCAAATGAGGAGGTATGGTCATCCTATTTATGTTTGAGCATCTTGTCTTCCCAGCAAGACTGGAAGCTCCGATGGGGGCAGAGATCATGTTTTATATTTGCTTTGTATATTCCTTGGTACGTGAAACAGTGCCACTTAATTAATGATCAATAAATAGAGGGAGGGAAGGAATCAGAGTCAGTTTATGTTCCCTGAAAGAGTTGGTTTTCTAAAAATCAAAACACAACTCCACTACACTAGATATGTATAAAGCATGAATAACAGGATAACTGCACAGTTTCTCCATGACAAGTTGGAAAAGAGCAGCTGCAGTTTGAAAAGGCAGAATGTAAGTTTGAAGAATAGAAAAAAAAAAAAAAAAACAGCAGCAAACAGATTAGATTGTGTGCAGCCATCAAGGATGGTATAAATCTTGTCAGTATCTTCAAAGTGATCCCAAATATAAGTTGTATTCAATACCAGAGTTGTATTCAATGGAGCTCTGAAAGCATGGGTTAAAGTTAAATATCAAAGAACATCCATAGTATGCAATATGGAATGTATGATTTACCATGCTTTCATTCATACCAGAGAGTAGTCATTTTCAAAAGCTAACCCGTTGCTGTTGAGTTGATTCTGACTCATAGTGACCCTGTAGGACAGGGTAGAACTGCCCTATAGGGTTTCCTAGGCTGTAATCTTTATGGAATCAGACTGCCATATCTTTCTTCCACAGAGCGGCTGGTGGGTTCAAACCACCAACCTTTTGGTTAGCAGCCAAGGGCTTAACCACTGTACCACCAGGGCTCCTTTTTAAAAGCTAAAGTATAATAATTTTATTGTAGGATTTTATTTTAAAACAGTAACAGAATCTGTAATCAGGCTAAATATGCCATTTCCTATTTTTACTATCTCAGGGATTCTTGATACATCAGTATACCTACCCATCCATGTGTTTTTTTAGTATTCATCACCATAGCAACATGGTACCTCAAAAAGAGAGTATCAAATAACAGTTGGAGAACTTTTTTATTGCTAGCCTCAAAATGTGAACCCAAAATCTTCCTAAAGCCGATCTCTGTTGAAAGAGGGTTGTTGCCATTTAAGAAAGAACTGGAAATAAAATCCTGCCTTTGGGGCATCAACCTTGTCCTAGTGTCCCAACATCTTCATCCTGATGATGTCCACTGTACAACAACCACTGGTAAATGGTGGTGGGGATGGAGGGAAGATCCTCATCTGATCCTCATGGATGAGACCCACCATCACCCCCACTGCTTTTCCAGCTCGTTGCTATTTGTTCTTCCAGCCCTGGTCATCTTAGAATTTAGATGGTTGTGAGAGGTAGGGTGGTACCTGAACTTCCTGAATGTGTCCTAACTTATTCTGGTACTGTAGGCATTACTTCCAGACTTACTGGTTATGGGGTGAACTCAATACCTCATGGACTGACTGGCTTTGATTAGTTCATATACTGAGAAATCATAGCTTAAAAAACTGAGAGAAAAACTCATTACTTTCTCCTCATTTGCTTATATAAAGAACATAAGCGTAGTAGCATGCTGTGAAGCAGAGTTCTTGGGCAAAGAGAAGCGTTGGTATACATGTGATTTTATGCCACTTGACCAACTCTTTGAGGTGATGATTCTCAATCTTTTTAAATTTTGCTTTGCTTGAGACTACACTTTCTGATATATAAATGAGTTTTACTAAATATTTCCAAGGTACCTTCCAAGTAGATTTTCTATAAATCTGTAATTTTGAAACATTTTTCTTAGCCTCCAAAAAAATGGAGTAAATATAATACATCATTACATCAATGCTGTTACTACACAGATTTTAATATTTAGAAAATAAAATTTATTCCCTCAAAATATACCAAGCACATTAAACAAAGGTGAATTGTAGCACAGCTAGTAAAAGGAAAGTATTAATCATATTTCCCGATAGCTGTATTATAAATGATTTCTTGTGGGATTTCTTAAATGAAGTATATTAAAACTAACTTTGTTTAAGAAAACACTGTAGGCACTTTTGGTGCTTTCTTTTTGATGGAGATGCCATTTTAGCAAAAACTGAATAAAGGAAGACAAGAGATTATTGTTCTTTTCCTCCAAGCTGCTCTGGCCTCAAATCTTTGAAAGTCACTGTGATTAAACAAGATTGTTCAAATCTCAGAGTTCCACTAGTTTGGGGATAATGAAAGGAGCATTGTGGAATGCAGATTTATTCCTGACTCTCGTTTAAGTTCTTGAAACATTTTTTTCTCTAGAAGGTGTGGCATGGCTAATTTTTAAGGTCCTTTCCAGTTCAAAAATCCTATGGTTCAATAATTTTAGTCCAAATTCTCAAAGTAAACCTATAGAATTAAGTAAATATGGCTGGAACTCAATTTTACAGATATCTCGGGTCCTTTTCATTACAACAACCAACCAAAAATAAGCAGCCCCATAATATGATCAGCACTGTTGTTAGGTGCTGAAGAGTCGATTCTGATTCATAGCTACCACGTAGAACATAGGGTTTCCAAGACTGTATCTTTATGGAAGCAGACTGCCATATCTTTCTCCTTCGGAGCGGCTGGTGGGTTAAACTGCTGACCTTTTGGTTAGCAGCCAAATGCTTAACCACTGCACCACCAGGCTTCTTTTAAGATCAGCACTAAACCCAAACCAGACCAAACCTGTTGCCATCGATTCTGACTCATAGCAACCCTATAGGACAGAGTAGAACTGCCTCATTGGGCTTCCAAGGAGCAGCTGGTGGATTTGAACTGTTGACCTTTTGGTTAGCAGCTGAACTCTTAACCACTGCATCACCAGGGCTCCAAGATCAGCACTAGGGACTAAGAATTAGATTGTCGTTATGGTTGGCTTTTACTAGTACTTGACTGCTGTGTCTGTACCAGCTGACTGCCATTCAGTCTCCTGAATCAATCACAGATAATTTCATAGAATATTCTAACTTCATCATTGTATTACTGTATCTCCTTAACATTATTTTTTAAAACTTCATTTTTAGGCAGATTAGTTGATAACCCAAAAAACCAAACCCATTGCCGTAGAACTTCCCCATAGGGCTTCCAAGGAGCAGCTGGTGGATTCAGACTGCCAACCATTTTGGTTAGCAGCCAAGCTCTTAACCATTAGGTTGTCATTTTTTTATTGACTTACGTGAGTTCATTTGTTAGTTACATGTGTTGCACACATCATCTTTTATTCTCCAAGTTATGAAAACTTTGTGTTTGGTGTCTTTTTATCCTACCAAAGTTTAGATTTGACAGTCGTACTTCTTTTCTTTATGCTTTGGGGTTTTTTTGGTGCCCATTTTAAGAAATCTTCCATACCCTGATCATATAATGGCAACCTGTTTCTTTCCAACAGAGTTTTAAAGTTTTACACTCAGGTCTTTAATCCATCTGAAATTTACTTTTGCCTAAAACATGAGGGAAGGATTTAACGTAATTGTTCTTCTGTATGGGTAGTGAATCATTTTAATACTATTCTTTTTTAACTGATTTGTAATTCTACCTATGTCATATACTAAACTCCCACTTCACACATGTTTACACTTGGTCTTTTACATTCCTCTGAGCCAATACCACACGGTTCTTATTACTTTGGGATTGTAATAATTCTTAATATCTCATAGGTCATGTCCTCCTTTCTTTTTCCCTCCCTCTTCCTCCCCCTCTAATTCTTCCCTTCTGTGTTTAGTTTCTTTCTTCCTTAACCACCTTTAGTAATTCTTTGAATAATGGTCTGTGTGGTATATTCTTTCAGTCTTTGTTGTTCTGAAGTTGTTTTTTTTTTTTTAGTTTCACCCTTACTATTGAATGATGTGAAATTTAATTGGATAATCGATTCTAAGTTGAGGGTTGTTTTTCAGAGCAATTTGAAGAATCTATACTGTTTTGTAGATTCTGTTGTTCCTGTGAGTCTGTTGTTCTTTTGTAGATAATCTGTCTTTTTGCTCTAGCTGCTTTTAAGATCTTCTATTTGCCTTTAGTGTTCTCCAATTTCATTATTGTAAGTCTAGATGTATTTTTACTTTTAATCTATTTGGTTGTTATGCTTCTTGAAACTGAAGATTCATGACTTTCATCAATTCTGAACATTTTTCATGTACCATTTCTTCAAATTTTGCCTTTCCTTTGTTCTTTCAGTTCTCTCCCTCTGAAGCATCTGTTAGTGTTTATTGGACCTTTTTATTCTATCCTTCGTATCTCTTAATTATTATGTTTACCATCTCTTCATCTCTCTCTGCTGCATTCTGGGTGATTCTTCAAATCTATCTCCCTGTTCTATTCAGTGATATTAATTTACTGATTCACCTGCCCTTTGAGTTTTTAAATGTGTTACTCTGTTTTTAATTTCTGTAAGTTCTATTTGGTTCCTTTTGAAATTGCCCTTGTTATTTTCTTGAGACATTTAAGTTCTTCAATATCTGTAATCATTTTAGGCATACTTATTTTGCCATTTGATTGCCTTAAGTTAGTGAGGGTCTTATCCTGCTTTTCTTGGGTCTGTTGGCTCTTGCTTATGGTCAGTTGTTTCCTCATGTGCTTCATTATTGTAAATATGAACTCCTCTGTAGTGGACCTGTTTTTTTGTTTTGTTTTGTTTTTGTGTGAAAATCTGTGGTGCCCCAGGTTGTAGGAGCATCCCTTCAGAGCAATTTTGCATTTGCTTTTATCTAGAGCCCGGGAGCATCGACAGCAATGTTTGTGTTCACTTATGCTTTTAGGCATGTGTAACGGGGTAGCTGTAGCTTCGGGCCTCATATGACTTCAGGGAGAATGAGAATTAGCACCAGCATCAGCCCAAAGCTCATTGCTATGAGGTGGAGGTCAGACATACCTCCACTCTCCAAACTTTTCATGATTCTGACACCAGCCATCCTTCCCACAGCACTCTTCTGCTTCTCTGCTGGGTTTGTTAATTCATTGCAATGGCCACACATAACTCATAGACCATACTCACATTTATATGGTTTATTAGGGAAGTAATATGGAATCAGGATTAACTTGAAAGTAACAGGAACAGGATCAATGTCAGGCAGTACACGAGCAAGGTTTGGAAGGCTCCCCCAAAGTGAAGAACACATCCCACCCTTCTTTATGTAGCATAGTGCTCTCTCTCTCTCTTTCTTGGCCAGCTGTGCAGGCCTCCTCTAGTCCCCCTCAGAACAGGCCTCCTCTTAGCCCCCTACTCCGGCCTGGCCTCCACCCTGCTTAGGCATGTGTTACAGCTTTTTAGCTCCACCAACAAGTGCCCTGAGGCACCCCACTCTTCCAGCAAGCCTCTTGCCCGAAGGCTGTCAGCTCTCTCGCTCCATGGGTTGGCAAGGCCCTTTAGCCACCTTGCTCTGTGGGCCAAGAAAGCTCACCACAACGTCTCTTGCCAGTCTCCTAGTTCTACTGCCACTGCTCTAGTATTACAGCTCTCTCTTTCTCCTGGGTCTAGGAGGTGCTTGGCACAGGAACCCTAGGTCCAAAAGGACACCCTCCACACAAGGCCCCTCTTCTTGGTGATAGTGAGGTCCCCTCATTCTCTGTGGGATGAGTGCTTATATAGACAAGTGGCTCAATCCTATTGAATGGATTTTACGCACCCTATTTATATAATAACTAACCAATCCCCTCTCTGGACTAAACTGACCAATCCCCTTTCAAGTGGCTCCATCTATTTGCATAATAACTGACATTTTCTGCTGGCAGGGCCTGGCTTCTTCCCTGGACAAAATTAGCAAGCCTCTCCAAAGGACTAGGGCAACTGTAACCACTCCTCAGGGCCCGGGGTGGGTGGAGGGGATGTAAAAATCTCCCAAGCTCTATTCCCTTTCTCTCTTTTTCACCGAACCAAGGGAAAAGTCCACATAAAGAAACTCATTTCACCGCAGCAGGTAATATAATTTCAAATCACAAACCTAGAGGTGAGGACAAGCATTTAATTCTTTGGGAAACTTTCTTTTCCTCCCTCCAAAGTCTAGAAAGCTTATTTGTTGTCTCCCTTTATTGGCGGGTAGATAGTTACCCTTTCTACTGAGGTGCAGCCCTTCCAGAGTCTCAGCTTTATGCAAAAGCTTCAGTTCCAACTTCCCACTCATATAGGCCCAAGGCCTCATTTCCTGTTCCCTTATAGATGTAAAAATCTGAGCTTCCAAGTTATTGAGACTGCTTCATGCTCACTGCACTTCAGGGCAACTGCAGAGTATGCCTTTGGTCTGCACATGCTGTCTGGAACAGTCTCCATCTTCTTTCCTGTTTCTTTATCTAACCTCTACTTTTCTGTTAGGTTTCAGCTTAGCCATCACTTTATCCAAAAGCCTTCTTTAACTAAAACCAAAACCCAAACCCAAACCCACTACCATCGAGTCAATTCCGACTCAGCGACCCTATAGGACAGAGTAGAACTGCCCCATAAGGTTTCCAAGCCTGTAAATCTTTACAGAAGTAGACTGTCACAGCTTTCTCCCACAGAACGGCTGGTGGGTTTGAACCGCCGACCTTTTGGTTAGCAGCCGAATGCTTTAACATCTGCACCACCAGGGTTCCTTACTACCACCCCCTAATCTAAGAGTAGTTTAGATGCCTCTGCTCTGTGCATCCCGTACTTATTTCTGCAATGGCAGTTTTACTCTGTTCTGTTCTTGCCTTTTTTATTTGCCTTCATCCTCCACTTATCTGCCAGCTTTTGGAGGAAAAGGGACCATTTATTCACTAGCAACTAACATAATCCTGGCATGTTATGGGGGCTAAATAAATATTCTTGAATGAATGAATGTTATCTTTATAATAAGGGCACAAAGGGGTGAAGTTTCCAGGTATGGAACACCCCCAGTTTGTGTACAGAATTAGAAAACATCATCCACTCTATTGTTCTCGTAAGAATTAATAAAACAAGTGAGATAAGCCATATACTGAAGTAATCGCACTTCAAAAGATCATTTGTAACTGTGTCTTGTGGTGTGCTCCTAAGATTTGTGAGTGCACAGGGCCAGCGATAGGAGAGCCAGGAGAAGACTAGTCAGTGCCCACTCAGTATTAACTGAGGTCAAGGGACATTACAGTATGATGGTCTTAGGTAAACTCTGTTGGACTAAGAATCAAGCTCTTCTCCCATCTGTTTAAAAGGAGACTCTTGGTTTCAAGATAGAGAATCACTCAAGTTCCCTTTGGAGAAAAGATTTACTGTGAGGATGACATGGAAATAGGAACGGAGGCTGCTCTAGGATGCACCTGTGCTCTGCATCCCTTTCTCATGATTCTCACTGTCTCTCTGTCTGTCTTTACTGCTGGCTTCCTCTGCTTAATTTCTGCTCCCTCACAATTACAGTTTGCATATGGTGCATCATGACTTTCTGGCTTTGCCTTCTATGACTAAAGCCCTCGTTCTCAGGACCCACTGTTGCTAAAGCCCTTACTCAGAAAAAGGACACAAGAGGGCCCAGCTCATCTTTTTGTTCAGTCTGTGGCTTAGCTTCCCTTAGGTCAAATACCCATCACTGCTCCAGTGAATATGTGGCTTGGAGGGCACTGGTACAAAACGTGTCTGTTCCCTTTGGCAGCAGGGTCAAGCAAGGGGTGGGCGATTTCCTGTAGGACAGTGTGCTGGTATGGTAGATATCCTGAAGCTTGGCCTGCCCCACACCACCCAACTCCCTTTGGTCTAACTGCACGCTTACCTAGCAGTCTTCTGTTATGTGATTTGTTTCAAGTACTGTGTTCCCAACAAGAAGAAGAACTGGGTTGTGACATCAAATGGTTCAGATACTAGAAGCACAGCCCCCTCATTATACATTAATTAATTGGCAACCTAGTATATTCATCAATCTATTATGGATTTAGTTATCATGGCATAGTTTCTCAAGCCTGATCTCCCTGAGTGATCTGATAAGATCAAATTTCTAAACATGCACAGCAGAGAGCCAGTCCCTAGACCAGTAACAATTGCATCAAGATATGGATGCACCATAAGGCCTGTCTGAACAGCCAGCCCTCATTCTAGCTCTTTCCCTTTCTCTCAAAGTATCTCTTTTAACAGTAATTGTTATTTTATTAAATTATTAGAATGGATGTAAAGCCTGCAATTTATTGATTTTTGGCTCTCCCCATGAATTTGGGGAATGAAGCACCAAAACTATCATCAAAGAAGATAAATACTCTTTTTTTAAAAAAAAGAAACCCACTGCCGTCAAGTAGATTTGGACTCATATAGCCATGTAAAAGTCAGGCCAGAGTCATTGAATCTCAGAGTTGAAAATAACCTACACATTGATCCCACTCACAGTCCATTTTCCCTTAACAGCTTCTCTGCCTCCTGGATCTAGGAGATAGGTGATCTCACAGATCCCTGCCCTGCTTATCTGGGAGCCTCTCAGTATCTCTTTCCCCTGTTGTCCACCATGCTTCTGTTTTGTGTTGTTGAAACACCAGCATTCACAACTTTAACACAGAAGTGTTTATTTAGCTATTGATTAGCTTATGTTTAGAATTTGATCATTTTTCTTTTACAAAATCTGTGCGTTCATTTGTAACTTTAAATAGAAAATTAAGTCATGTATGTAGAAAATAATTCCTACTGGCTGCAACCTTGGGCAAGTTATTTAATCCATTGGGTTATTGGGAAGATTAAATGAGATGTATGTAAAGTGCTTATTAGTACACAAAAGTTTCAAATAATAACTTTGAAAGTAAAAGGAAAAAAACCGAGAAGTGGGAGGAATACTGCTTTTTTTTATACCCGCTGAAATGTGAGGAAATAGAAGGAGACCTGTCTACAGGGAAGCTCTAGTCTCCTCCTTCTCCACGAGCAGACAGGACAAGATGCAGGCAGTCAGCGAGCATGGTCCAAGAAGCTGCTTCCCAAGATTTGCTCTCCTTTTGCAGATCCTCAGCTGGCTGACAGGTAGTCTCCAGTTGGGCTCATCTGTTTATCCCCTAGGACCCTACTGCAGAGTTCCCTTTCTGACCATCATACCTAGCCCCTCACAAGCTCTAGCAGGTTGGCAGATCTAATGAGGACCTGGTTTCAGTTCTGTGTGATGGTGAACCTTCAATTCCACTTGTTTCTGTTTGACCACAAGTTAAAACTTATTCATCAAATCAGAAGTTGGACTATTGTTGCTGGCCAGAGTTTTATCCTGGTTAGAGGATTTTAGAGTAAAATTAAAGCTCTCTGTTGCTTTTTAAAGTGTATATAAAGTGTGATATAATTACTTCCTTTAAAAAATTCTTACAATATTCTACTTTTCCCAGCACAGATAGACAGAAAAATCCAAATTATAAGTCCTTTAGGAACTATTGTGTAAATAGATAGCTGTTTGGGGAACACGGCCAACCTATTCTGCTCTCAGCGTGTCACATCAGCACATCAGGCACGCTACACACCACTGTGTTCATTGATAATTATATTAAATGCTGCATTCCTGGCAAAGGATCTGCTCAGCACCACAAGCTTATTCATTATTTATATACAATTAAAGGGCATGGTTCAAATGAATGCAAGCATCTGGGAAAAGTCGTTCATGTACAGATCAAACTGAACACTTGTCATTTCACTAGTGATTTAACATACTCTTTGTGCCTTGGGATCTCAAATTATATTAAGCAGAGTAGATGCTTTAACTTTTATTCGTTTAATTGTTAGCCTTATTCCGCTTGTTCAGATTATTTGGACTCATTTAAAATTAGCCTTCACTTCTTCTTAATATCTTAAAATAGGGAAGAAGGGAAATTTCTTTTTAGGGCCTGTTGCATTCTAAGGATGATCGCAAATTGTTCTACTATGATTCTTAATGGCCCACTATTAACATAGTGGGAACCCAGTGCATTAATGCAATACCTCTTTTCACATCATTACACCTAATGGAACTGTTACCAGGATAATAGCTTGGACCTTTAACTATAGATTGAGATAGCAAAAATATATTCTGCTTACTCGATACCTCTATTCACATAGCATATTGAGTGTTTTCAGAGCATTACAATGACAATATTTTGGCTTTGTTCTAAGGCCTCATGTGCTCATGTAATGGAGAGAATGGGATTTTGTCTTCAGTAGGTAAATTCTAGTTAAAAGTCTCTTTTAAGTTTGAATGTAATCCATGAAATAGAATGTCAGTAATGTGCCTAGTGGAAATGTTTATTTATGTAGGTATTCTTCAAGAAGCCTATTGCTGTGCCTTTAGAGGTCTCAGACACAGACCTAGGAGACAGAGATTTTCCTGACTTCTTTTTACTGAAACCAGATACATTTTTACTGAAAAGAGCAAAAAAAACCCCAGAAATAGCAGGTGTTTTAGTGAGTGACAGAATACTTGAGGTCAAGGTTAGATAGAAAAGTCTGATCTGAAGGCCCTCAGGGAGTGAGGGAGAACATTCCACAGCCTTCCCTTCACGTCTCCTAAACTTAGTCTTTGACACACATGGGTGCTGAGAGTCGTTTTGATGTTGGCACAATCTAAATCTACTTCTTTAATTTGGAGCTACTAATTTCTGATGTGTGGTAATTTGGTCACAGACATTTCACAATCTAAGAAAAGGGGTTGCTATGGAAATTGTGTGAAAAATATTGCAAGGGGTGCGATGTTCACCTGATAAGACAAGTGGATTCAGTCATTTTGTAGTACACATTTTTATGTAAACTAATGGAGTACTAAATACAAATATTTTTTTGTCTATTCATTAAAGCAGGACTTCAAGAACCTTTTGGCAATTCTCTGATTAGTAAATGTTATTGTGGGCATTTGAATGTAATAAAACCTTGTTCCTTTAAATATATTGTATTAAGGCTTCCTGCTAATTCAAATGGGCCTTTTTCCCCAGTTAGTCTAAATTTGTGAGCTATTTGCTTTCATTAGAAAACACAACTGGAAAATATGTTTATTCATCAGATATTTATTGAGTTCTTACTCAGTACAAGGCACTGTAGCAGATGCTTTGAGGGAGGCAAAATATACGAATTCCCCCTGAAGTTTTTATAATCTGGTACAAGTGACTTAAAAGCACACCTATCCTCAAGAATACTATTTCCTCTGCATCTCCATGGAGTGGAGACTCTTGACTCTCCCATGCCTCACATATCATCCATTGGGCAGCTTGGTTGTTATTTTCTCTGATCCTTAATCCTGCTTCCTAATCATCACTCCTCCTCTACCCAGTTGGAGATGGGATGGTACCTTTCTGTTAAGGTTCTTATCATAGCTTTACCACTTTGTCCCTGCCTCCCCACCCTTCACCACATCATCAGTGATTTGGCTTCTAGATCACAGTCGTCTTCTTGCTTCCAGGTCCTGATATCTTCTTGGATAACCTCACTGCCAACATGAAAGATTCATCTGACTCCCTAGCCACATAGTTTCTGGGCCTTATCTATAGTAACTCTCAGCTGTACTCCATTTCAGCTCTCAGCTGTACTCCATTTCAGCTCCACAGTACTGACCACACCTTAGCATTCTCCTACAGAACTGCTCTGCTGCTATTTTATACTCTACTATCTTAGTGGAATTACTCTTCTAGCTCTCTCCTGTTCTTACTCCCATGCCACTTGCTTGAAACCCCACTGATATCTCCATTCTCTGGTATGTACAGATTTCTCCAAGTTTTTGAGCCTTTTTCTGGCTGCTTTCTCAAATTTGCAGGTGGGAGGGAAGTTGAAGAACTTCATTCCTGGTAGCATCTTCACCAGCATCTTCAAGTGCTTTATATTGCTATCCTTCCACCAAACCTTTCTGGTAAAATCCTAACCCTAGACTAGCTCTCCCATCCAACATCTCCACCTAAATAGAAGCTTCAAGGTACTATGGAGGAGAACAGCCCACCCATATGAATCGCTGCCACCACAAATATGTAGTCCTGTCTGCTACTTGGCAATCCTTACTACTTGTCTTCAGTCCACTACTTTTCCTGTTACCCTCAGGCGATTCTAAACATTCACCATATTCTCCATGCTCCCTCACCAATCCCTTCCCTTATTTCAAGCACTTTCCTTCACCTTGCAGTTCATGGAGATCTCAGGAGTGACTACTACGTTTCTGAATCTACCCGTAATCTTACCTTCTCTTTGGTTTCAAAGGATGACGTGTGCCTCCTTCTGTTTGAGGGCAGGTGCTCCATTTATATTCCAGATACCATCACCTCAGAGCTCTGCCAGTTGTGGTTCCTTTTATTATCTCCTTTTTCCTACAGCCCATATTCTTTAACAATACTGGCTGATTCCCTCAGCCTATAAACCATGCTCTAGTCTCCCTGTTCTCTGCCCTCTTCCCCCTTCTAGCTACTCTCCTCTTCCTCCCTTCTCCCCTCTGAGCCAGGTTTCTTGAGAGTAGCATCTGTGGTCATTCCAGCCACTCCATAGCTGACCTTCAGCGACACTTTCCAAACCTCCCCTTCCTGACCCTCTCTTCTGCACTTTAAACTGTTGATAACCTCCACTTTATCACAACCACTAGCTGACCTTTATAAAACCCATATTTCCTGGTTCTTCTCACTCTCTAGTCTTGCAGTCTTAGATTCCTTCATGGGATCCTCCACCATAATCCTCCTTTTAAACACTGGAGTTCCATTGTTCTGTGCTTGGCCCATTGCCCTTTCCACTCTGTATGTTCTGTCTTGGCAACATTTTTTTCTCTCATTCTTTTAACTCCCATATGTATGTTGGTGCTTCTGAAACCACCATCTCCAGCCCTGACCCTTTCCCTGAACTATAGGCCCGGTATCTAAATATCTATTAGCTCTCTCCTCTTGAATACATCACACACACCTCAAACTCACATGTTCTGAGCCAAACTTAATATATCCCACCTTTCATCTCACAAACCTTCCCTTCTGTATTTCCTATAGCATGTGATTCACCAAGAAATGCCAGTTATATGCCCTAGATATTGTTCAGGTATTGACGTAGCTTCCTAAAAGAGATCTGCCTGCTTCCACTCTTGCCTGCCTCAACCTATCCTCTCCATTGCTGCCTCTTCTCTCTTCTTGCTCATTTGGATTATTTACATGTGTTTGGTATTAGAGATAATGTATTTGGTTTTCTTCTTTCAAATTATTTCCTTAGAATAAATTTCTAGGAGTAAGATTACTAGGTCCAAGAGTAACAATTTTATGGCTCTCGCT
>NW_004444003.1:3580609-3583495 GCF_000243295.1 Trichechus manatus latirostris
GATTCAATAGAAATTTTACATTTTTATGTAGTTGAATCTGTTAATATTTTGTTTTGTTATTTCTTTTAAAAAGAAACCTTTCAAAACATTAGAATTACCAATATTTTACATACCAAGAAAGCCATATGATGTGACTGCTTACTAGGTCTTGACCTTATGGAGAGTAAGTTGAAAAGACTGCGTTTAAAAGTGCTCGGGGATGGAGTGTGAAGCAGAAATGTCAACAACAGTGCCTTTATGTGCAGTCACACACTGTGAGCGGTTTTAATAAGATAATTGTCTTGCCTCCCTTTTGCTGTGTCATGTGATTCTCCAATTTCTTTTGTGCTTAATAGGGTGGCTCTTTTCTAGGAGCTAGTACAAGGTGCAAGAGGTTGACTCAAAGTAGAACTGGAACTTTCCTTAATCTGACATTAACAGTTCTTTTGGGAAGAAGAAAAGGAGGGGCATTAAAAAAACTATGAAATAAGACACGACTGCATCATTTATTTTGAGTGCTATTATTTATTTGAGTTAATAGGAATCACCACAGGAACATCATCTTTTTGTGTAGTTTTGCCTTAGATTTTGAATTAATAGCAAAAAGGTGAAATCTTTTAATCCATTTGTTGAACTTGGACATGAGACCGTTAGACCCAGAGGTCATGGGAGCATTTTCTTCTCTGCCTGTAAGCCACCTACCCATGGACATGGAGCAATAGAACTTTTCCATACGAGCTACTTACTATTTAGAGCCAGTTTCATTATAAAGCACAATACATTGTAGCCAGGGCCCTGCTCATCTCCGTCTTTGCCAAAGGAATGTGATAATGATATTGATGATATCTACTGCAGAATTGAAGTGTTTTAGAAATATCATTTTTTTCTTCTTCTTGGGATAGATACCTATTTTAGATCTGCATATTTTATTTACTGAAGATTTAACAATATTTCACATTTTCTTCCAGTCTTCACAGAAAAATACTGCACTGCTAACCATGTGGATAAACTTCCTGGCCCAAGAGACTGGGTACAGATTCTACAGGATCAAATTAAACTGGCCAGAAGAAGGTTAAAAAGAGGTTCAGGTATGAATTGGCTATAAGAAAGTAATTGCAGAAGCACATTACTGAACACTTAGACTTTGGAAAGTATGATACTCTGCTCTAGGGTATTTCAGTGTCTTTTGTCTTTTAACGGAGAAGCTCTACATAATGTGCTATGGTTTGATGTTTTAAAGTCTTAGTCAAATGAATTTTGAAATTCTCCTTAAGATTAACCAGTAAAAATGATATCAGACTGTTTGCTTTTAACAGTACAAACAAAAGTGATTGCTAATCTCATTTGTGGTTTTATGTGTCTCATGCATGAAACTAGGTCTTTCTTTTACAGTTTGCTCCTATTCACCTGTTAATTTTTGTTTATTTGGATCTGCATGACTTCATAAAAGTACTAGTTGCTTAAGGTAAAAACAATAATCATCAGCTAGAAACACCACATGAAACAAAAGGAGGTTTTAAGTCAAATATATGTATATTTTTAAATTTGGGATTGTAGTTTCTAGAATTATTCTTCCAGGAAAAATGAACATCAAGCAATTCAGCACCAGTTGAATTGTAACTATTAGATTTGGTGATTTGAAGTCACAGTCCCCAGAAAGGGACAGTGGGCAAATTTACCAGTAAACAGTTCTTTTGAGGTCAGTGTTCTCCCATCATATAAGAATAATCCTCTCCAGGAGACCACAAACTTCTTAATATTGTTTAAAATAAAAATCCAAATCAACCACAAGGACACCTAGTCTGATAAAAGCCTTCTGTGCTTTGAGCGTGAGAAGCAATTTGGGAGATGTACTTTAGATGCTGAAATGTTAACAGTTTTAGAATGTTATGGAGGTTTATCAGAACAGTGGTTCAAAACGCATGAGACTGTGTCTCTAAAAAGATCCTTTTTATATGAAATCTCACAATGTGTAGTATGTATTCTTTGGTCATGCCCATGGAGGAGTAAAACTAACGGATCCTGGGAACTCTGTTCAGAGGGCCCCTTCTGGCACATGCTGGCAATGTCTTTGACTAGACAAGATATGCAGGAACCAAAGGGCAAAGTGGTTTTTCAGTGTGAAGACGTTGCAACTCTTTATTATAAAAGGATCCCTGGTGGTGCAGTGGTTAAGAGCTCGGCTGCAAACCAAAAGGTCCACAGTTCGAATCTACGAGCCACTCCTTGGAGACCCTTTGGAGCAGTTCTACTGTGTCCTGTGTGATTGCTTTGAGTCAGAATAGACTTGACAGCAACAGGTTTGTTTTGTTTTATTTTGTTTTGTTTTATTAGGGTTCTAAAATATTCATCCCTAGATGATTTCTTTAAATTTGCTTAAAGATATTCCCTCCCCTTCCTCTACTTTTGTTTTTAATTTTATACTTAATTGATACTCTTTTTATAAAAAAGCAATAGATTATTAATATCTTTAATTGGCAAAAAAATGCTTTCTTGCATTAGGTAATATGACATAGTAGAGTCAGAAGACCTAGTTTTGAAGTCTCACCTCTGCTTTTCGCCCACTCCAGACCTGGGACAAATCACCCAATCTCTCTGATCCTCAGTTTCCTTACCATTAAGTGCATGTTAAACTAAAACCAGCCTCAGAGTTGTTGTGGGGATCAAGGGATATGTTGTACATGAGTGTACTTTATAAATGAAACTAAATACATGGGCAGCCATGTTTGAGAGCTATGGAGATCATTGAGGTAAACGTGCTACGTTTGTACCTCTCTTATATCCTGAGTCAGGGGACCAAATGTCCTGGTTTGCCTGGCAATCCTGCTTCACTTTTATTGTCCCGGCATAATTATTAAGAGTACCCCTTTCACTCTCAAAGCTTTTCAGGTTTGGATAATAAATTGT
>NW_004444003.1:3584128-3585368 GCF_000243295.1 Trichechus manatus latirostris
CTCTTTTTTTGGTTTCCATATTCTCTGGTAATGCCTTTGATCTCCTTCACTGCCTCTTTCTCTTCCTCTTACCCCTTAAACTTAGTGTTCCCATGTTCCCATTCTTGGCACTGTTCTCATTCTTAGTCCTCACTCATGACTTGAACTACCCCAGGCACCAATGGCTGTCCACTGTGTAGCTCCAAACCTGGCTCTGTGCTGGAGCTCTAGACTTAATTCACTGTGATTATCTTCTTAAGCACACAATTTGATCATACCATTCCATTGATTAAATACTTCTGCTAGCTTCCTATTGTCCCCACAATAAAATCTCTTTCACACACTACCCTCACCCCTACAAGTCATAGAAGGTCCTTCACAGTCTAGCCCTATACTCCTCATCAGCCTCCTCTCTTGGGCTAGGCCTCATGATCCCTTCAACCATACCAGACCTCTCCCTGTTCCTGAAATATGCTGGTCTCTCACACTGTCATGCTCTTCCTCAGCCTGGAGACTCCTCTGTCTCCTTTAATAAGCATCTCAAAGGTTACTTTGTCCTGGAGCCTTCAAGGTGGCCCCAGCACTTTAGTCTTATGCCACCACAATCGTTATATACCTGTTTCCTCAGCTGGACTATGTGAGATCCCCAAGAGCAGGGACTACATCCGAGTCATGTTTCTATCCCAGGTGTCAAGAACTGTACCTGGCACAAGGTAGACATTCAGGAGATACTTGTTGAATGAACCAGTGAATCAATCAAGAATCCAAGAAAGGAGGAGACTATAGTCTACAACAAAAAGATCTTATTGTTTAGTTAGTCAAAGTCAAGTGAAGTCCTGGAGAATATTCCATCCCCTCCAGAGCCACAAGTGGCAAATTTGAGAGTAACTTCTCTGTTCAGTGTCCATGAGTTCTGTCCTCAGGAGCAGGGTCCTTGGGATCCTAGGTACATCTTGTGGCCTCTCACATGGTTGTGCCAGAGTGCCCCTTTTGCCCTCCTGCTCATTCCCTCTCTCTCATTGCCTTCTCTCTTCCCCATCGCCTTAGTCCTGTTACCCCCTCCCAATTTATTCTCTTCTCCCATCCTCCTCCAAAGGTGATGTCACTGAAAAAAAAACAAAACAAAACACACCTTTAGACTATGAAGATTAACCTCCTGCTAGCATGTCTCTTACAACTTGTTATGCTAAGAGTCTCTTGCCTCCTCCTTGATTTACATTGCAAAAGGTCCCCCTTTATTACTGTAGCCGCCTTAGGTTTC
>NW_004444003.1:3586408-3589377 GCF_000243295.1 Trichechus manatus latirostris
CAGGGCTCCAACATAGGTAGAGTCTGGGGGAAAGGTTACATTGAGCTCTGAGTTAGCTCAGTCATTTTACAAATAGGTCAGATGCCTCTGTTTTGATTTTATCCTTTATTATTCCCTCGTTTTGATAAAAATTTCGAAGAACATCCTTTGATCACACTTATGGGCATACTCACTTCTGCATGGCCTCGACTTTAAATTGTCCTTAATGGCCACTTGAACCTGTAAGTATTTAAGTCCCCAGATGTTACACCATAGAAGTAGCCAGACACCAGTATATATTTTTACCTTGCTGTAGAGGAGTTTTCATCTTTAGGGACAGCTGGTCTCATGTCACCCACAAAGAAGTAACTCATCATCTCCATGGTTTTTCTGGCAGTGGGGCAGCCTCAGTTTTCTTCACCATACTATTGCTGAGCAGCCATCTTCAGTGACCTTGGTGTGGGGAATGGATAGGGTGTGGCCAAATTGGAGGAACAGCGTGACCTACTTTCAAATGACTAAGTCATAAGGCTACTCTAGTTTGGGTTCCCAAATACATTGATGAAATACATATTTCTCTGAGCAGGAGATGAAGTGGGGTTTCCAGTTCCAGATGTGCATCTTATATTTTGTAATTCCAATAATAAGGATTATAGTTGTTAATATAATCAACCCAGTTTGCAACAAAGACTGTAACCAAGAACCTACACTATTAGGTAGCCAACTGAAGATATCAGAAAAGGATGGTAAAGTTATAGAGGGTATAGAGTATAACCAAGCAGCTTTTTGATGAATCTTCTTAAGGTCTTGATGTACTTCTCCTGTAATGTGTATCCAGGAGCAGTATGAGGTGTTGGCAATGGCACATAGTCCACCTGCTGTGCTAGTAAGAAATCTAAAGTTATTCAATTATCAAGTACCACTTTAACTAATGAATTAAGGGATCATTGTTGTGCTGCCATTTCATCTGCAACATTGTCAGCTATTTAGATAGACTATTTTAATTGTATTGTACCAAACCAAGGAATGATTGCTTGCAAAAAAGTCCAGTCCCATCCAGAGTAGTCAGCAACAGGATTGCTGGCAAATATTAGGCTATGTTGGGGTAAAGACATTAAATTTTAACTCTACTGGTCCAACGTAGACTTTTATTATGGGTGTGAATATCTAGAGGAATTCCCAAGATTCTCAATGTAACTTGACCTTTTATTCTCCAACTATCTAAGCATGGTGTGGCCTATGGATAAGGAAAATATTTAGGGTAGGGGTCATCTGTACTGAACCTGCACAAAAGAATAAGTAACCACGGGGAGCACACAGGGCCTGTTTAAAATCAGAGGAACTAGGGATAGATAAATTTGCATTTAACAGCCACGTGTCTATGTAGACATTATTATAAATTGATATCCTTTCAAAGTTTAATTCCCACTGAGTATAGTTTTGAAAACATGGGTTATCATAAGGTTTAAAATCATTATATCAACTAGAATATAATCAGGCTTCTTCAGGGTATTATTTAACAAAGGGCTATTGCCCAATATAATCTTGGTTTCTGCATTTAATTTCAGGATTTACCTCTTTAGCTCCAGGACAATCATATGGGATAAAGAAAACAATAGGGATCATTATAAAAATATAACAAATGAGTAATACCATAAATATTTAGACAAAATAAGTACTCCAACAGCTAATAGAGTGAGTACTAGTACTTACAAAGGTTGTATAGAAAACAGAAAAGATCAAGTAGTGTTGGACTAAGTTTTGCCAAGCTGAACTTCACTTGATTTATCTTTCTTAAGAAATTGGACTTTGAAAAAATTTGAAGAAAAATTGGAAGAAGACCCTGATTTTATTCTCCTTATTACTACTATTCCCTCCTTTTTATCCTGCTAATGATTCTAGCTTGAAAACAATTAATTAAAAACTACTAATCTATGAATCTTAATTTATAGAATAAGGCAACTTTAAAGGCTATAAGTGTTAGGCAAGGGTAATGACATCTAATGGGAACACAAAGAATTAACACCATGGAGGAAAATTTTCTGATACAGAGATAAGGCAATGTAAATGTAATTCTATAAGGATCACCTATGCCAATAGCAATAGAAGTTCAAGGACTTTAATAACCTGTGTATACATGGGAAAGAAAGGAGTGGATGTAAATAAAGTAACAGGTGGCAAGTTACCAATCTGTCAATCCCAGCTGATAAAATAGTGCCACCTTAAAAGTTAAAGAATTAAATAAAGAGTAATTGCTTCAGGGGTTTCTATACAGTATCTCTTACTAGGGCGAAATACTTACTTGGTGAAGGATAATTAAGATAAAAAGGAAAGTAAAGATTATAAAGCATAGTCCAAAAGTCTTAGCTGCTTGTATGAAGTCTTATTCCATGATCTTGGGCGTAGCTGTATGCTTCTGTCTCAGCTGTTGAGTCTTTTAGTTGGCTAGACAGTTTAAACAGGAGCTGTGCTCTTCATTAATTGGGAGAGGTGTATCTAAGTCTTAACTCTCTGTAATCAGCAGCATAAGGATTAGTAAGGAGAACTACATATGGTCCTTTCCAGCAAGGCTCCAGGGAATCTTTTAGCTGATATGTTTTCTAATATACATGGTCCTCTGGAATAATATCAGTCAGATTTTTGGGATTTTGGTTTTCAGTAGTCAAAGACTTTTTTAACCTGTGAAAACATTCGTTAGGGTATTGGATTAACAAAATTAGAGTTGATATAAGTAATATAAGGAAGAGCCATTTGGTTTTGAAGATTTTGAAGATCTACTTCTTTCACCATAGTTACGTCAGTGTTTATTTCTTAGAGTCTGTGGCATTTCTGAATATATTTTAGTTAGAACTTTGACATGAGCCATAACATTTTTTTAATTCATAGGATATTCTGTAACCAGTATAGTTTTATTCCTGAAATGGATGATTCTTAACATAAAAAAGGAAGAGAGGAAAAATGGTTTCTTATATCTAGAAAATAGAACATTG
>NW_004444003.1:3591119-3592505 GCF_000243295.1 Trichechus manatus latirostris
TTCCCAATAAAGATGATCCAACTGAAAGCGGAAATTATCGAACAATATCATAATATCACACGCAAGTAAAATTTTGCTGAAAATCATTCAGAAGCGGCTGCAGCAGTATATTGACAGGGAACTTCCAGAAATCAAGCTGGACTCAGAAGAGGATGCAGAACTAGGGATATCAATGCTGATGTCAGATGGATCCTGACTGAAAGCAGAGAATACCAGAAAGATGTTTACCTGTGTTTTATTGACTATGCAGAGGCATTCGACTGTGTGCATCATAACAAATTATGGATAACATTGCAAAGAATGGGAATTCCAGAATGCTCAATTGTGCTCAGGAGGAACCTGTACATAGATCAAGAGGCAGTCATTCAGACAGAACAAGGGGATACCGTGTGGTTTAAATTCAGGAAAGGTGTGCATCCGAATTGTATCCTTTCACCATACTTATTCAGTCTGTATGCTGAACAAATAATCTGAGAAGCTGGACTATAAATCTTATAGTAATCTGTTTAGTTAATTTAGTTTTATGTAGCCAATTTTGGTTTCATGTTATTTTGGATTATCAGCAAGTTGAAAAACCCTGTCAATTTCTACATAAGACTTATAAAAATCCTATTTCACTCCAATGGCATTTATATTCAAAATATTATAGTCCTTTTTATGAGTCTGATATAGTACATTTTTGTTGTGTTTTCAGTGAATGAGTAAAGTAAAACTTTTCTGTGAATAGCAAACTTAAAAATGGGTATGGTTAGATTATAATAATAATTTTTTTAAATGAGAAGACTTGATGGTGATTAACTACAAAAGTAATGCAAAGTTAAATAAAGACAAAAAACTTTAGATGAAAATACCTCTGAGCATAATGGTTAACCTCATTTTTAAAGAATCAGGATATACCAAGAATAATAGAAACTTTATAGGTGAAACCATTGGCTTTGATGATTCTGGATTTTAAAAGAAATAAAGTTGTGACCAAGTTAGTAGCTAAAAGGTTAATGTAATTATGCTCTAATAGAATGAGCTTATTGTCTAATATCAGGCAAAATACATAAGAGGAAACATTAACACATAAAATTTTAATGTAAAAAAAACTTGGCATTTCTCTTGATTTGACAGCATGTTTTATGTAACTTAAAGCATAGTAAATAAATCCTTTTAGCACTTTTTTCTTTAGGTGACAGAAATAAATCTTTTGTGACTTTTTATGAGGTTTCAAAGTTGTCAGGAGTTTATTAACAGGCTATTGAGAAACAATATTTGAGTTATTTAATTAAAGATTTTAAAGGTAAAATTCTTAGTTTTTCCAAAGCCATGTGGCTTCATTTTCTATCTAGGAGTTTATTCTGTTGAACCTTTGCTTTTGAGGCAGATTGCATTTTAAAAAAA
>NW_004444003.1:3596835-3597854 GCF_000243295.1 Trichechus manatus latirostris
AAATGGGAAAAATATTTGAAACTCCTTGGGAGCTTGAGAGAAAAGTATTCTGTAAATCCAGAATACCGATGTTAGTAATTTAAGTGGTACAAAGACCAACCCAGAGAAAGAAAGAAGAGGCTTTGTGTTACAGAACATGTGTCTCTAGCTGAGGACAGTTATTAAAAATCTCTAAAGGACCTGAAAATTTAAGTTTTAGGGGAAACCTTTGAAGATAGATGTCATAAAAAGTAAGGAGATTTTGGAGAAGGATGTTATCAAGAACTCAGAAACAACCTAGCTGGCAGTGGGTCACATGACTGAACTAGTAAGTCCAGTTTAAATCATGTGCATACTTTTGATGCCTTCTCCATACTTATAGTTTATACATAAAGGCACTTTTTTTTTTTTTTCTTCTTTCTATTGTCAGATGCTGAGACCAGTTGTTATAAGTTCTGGTCTCCATTTCCCTTCCCCTTCCACCAGCACACACACACACACGTAGTAGAGACGTTCCTTCTCATTCTTGCTTCTCTTTCTCACAATTAGACTGGCTAGCAACGTATTTCTTAACCACCTTGATATTTGTATTAATAGCTCACATAGCAAATGCTCATTTTCCACACGTGTGCCTATTTTGCAGAATGGAACCCACACTGTATCCTCTTCCCCCCCACCCTTCCCTCCATGTAACTCCCTCTCAAAACATACTCAGAAGATTGTCTGCCCTTATTCCAGAGTCATCAGTAATATTTGATTTGGAACATTTTAACTTTTGACCACTGTGTTTGTGATTGGCACCTTGGCACTTCTCTCCTGCACTGATAGCAGGCTCTGTTAGCGTCCGAGAAGTGGAAGGCGCCTGTTGGACAAAGTTAACCCTGCCGTACAGACCAAACCAGACCAAAATGAGAGCACATCAGCAGTGACCTGCCAAATAGGTTTTGCATCCCAATTTTGTCAAATACTGTTACACTCCATTCTCCTCAAGTGGCACAAATGTGGGACCCCAGCAAAATGAAACTAGAGCCACTTGAATT
>NW_004444003.1:3599325-3600515 GCF_000243295.1 Trichechus manatus latirostris
ATAATATATGCTCATTGTTTTTTAAATATACAAAATAATTTTTTTAAAAATCCAAAGCACAAAATTTAAAATACCCCTAAACCTTTCATCCAAGGAGAAACACTGTTAACGTTTTAGTATGGCCTTCCTGTATTTTTTCTATGAACAATTTAAAAAATTATACACATACTGTATAACCTATCATTTGACTTAAATATTTGTATTTGTTACTAAATATTCTTCTACAACATCACAGAAGAGTGGTTTCTACTCTACCCCAACCAAACTTGCTCTTGAATATTCAGTCTCCTCTCAGTATGCTCTTTGTGGTGAATTTAGCAGGTCAGCAGACAATGGAAAAACAAGTTCTCACTAATGCCAGTGTATATCATTCTGAGGAAAAAATGTTAGAGGATGAACTATAGGTGGAAATATTTGACCTTTTCTAGCTATATCTAAACCCTGATTGTTTCGAAGCACCAATAATAAAAACAAGAGCAGAGTGTTAGTTTTGCTTTCCACCAACTCAGCATAACACCTGGATGTAAACGGGCTGGCCTCACAGGACAGCCTTCATATGCTCATGTTGAGTCAGCAGGGAAGCACTTTCGAGCAGGAAACTTCACAGGGGACCACCAGCCCTGCGACATAGCACCTCCGAAATGATGCAGATGGCTATAATGAGATTTTGACCTGTCCTTGACACATTAGGGGAACCTGAAGATCCCATCAGCTATCAGGAGACATGCGGGCACCTCTTTTTTTTTGTTGTTTTTTTTTGTTTTTTTTGCGTTTAGCAGGTTTTCTGTGACTAAAGGATTTGCCTGTGGAAAACTCTTAAGGACATTGACTCATATCAGAGATAAACAAAAGTTTGCATCTTAAAATATAGAAATGAAGAATCCTTTGGAAAAAACGTTTATGTCTTCTAATTTCCTTTGTGACTGCATTGATGCCATTGTTAGACTGGCAGCTCTAGGATCTGAATGAATTTCCAGTCATCTCCAAAGGAAGGCTGATTCTCAAGATTTCCTGAGCCTGCTCCACAGGAATGGTCCTGGGAGTGAGAAATAAAATTCTACATCCGAATTCACTGACCTCCATGCCTTCCATGATCACATTTAAACAGATTTGGGTTGGATATTTAAAGCCTATATAAGCACGTGAAACTGAACTGAACTCAACCATGAATGAGCGAGTAAGGTTCATAA
>NW_004444003.1:3602474-3603529 GCF_000243295.1 Trichechus manatus latirostris
AAAAAAAAAAAAAAGCCGGAGGCCCAGACACATTAAATGACTTTCCCAAGGTCTGTTTGGAATGGCTTTCATTCTGCTTGAAGGCCTGGCTAGAACCCAGGTCTCATGAAGCCCAGCCACGGCACCATATAGCTTTCTTATACCTAAACCAGTGCCAGCTTTTGTCTGCATGTTTTTTAAAGATCCTAAGAGGTGATTTGTCTCACAGGATTCACAATTGGAAGTTTGTTGTAAGTCTACCCACCTTAAACCCGTTTTCTCGGAGTACTTTTTCCAATTTTGCTCAAGGCTGTGAGGTCATTAATGGACACAGGAATAGAACACGCCTGCATTGACACTTGATACAAATGTCATTTGATACAATTACTGAGCAACATGGTAAATACTAACATTTTTCATTTTAAAGAGGGAAAGTTGTCACAAATTGATAGTCAAATTTTGCAGTAATGAAATTAAATAATCTTGATACCCTAGCATATATCTAGATTGCTTCTGTAAAGTTAACTCCTCAGTCTGGTCTGCTTCTTTGGATACAGTGCTACTACTTATACCCTCTTCCTTACCGTGCTACTTATACCCTCTTCCTTATGTTTGCCCTAATAAGATACTCTTTGAGTGGTACATTTCACCTTTCTTACACGTGTAGCTACATCCTTGAACTTGAGACTCATACTGGTCAGAACCATGTGAGTGACCAAGGGCTCTGATACAGACCTTCATTATCTGCTTTATCCGAGCTTTCAATAGTTCGTCCTTTTTAAAGATTTAATAGTGCCTTTATTACCTTTTATTAGGGCGAGGGGACTAGTGGCACAGTGGTTAAGAGCTTGGCTGCTAACCAAGAAGTTGGCGGTTTGAATCCACCAGCCGCCCCTTGGAAACCCTGTGGGATACGTCTACTGTGCCCTATAGGATAGCTATCAGTTGGAATCAACTTGAAGGCACTAGATTTTATTACCTTTTTTACGGTCTTTTTTGTCCTTCCAAATTTGGGTGTGTTTTGTGCGATGCACATGCAGGGGGTAAATCTTTGACTATTTCTATGAACCGGAATT
>NW_004444003.1:3611055-3614969 GCF_000243295.1 Trichechus manatus latirostris
TTGTTTCAGTTTTTTGCAGATGGATATCCAGTTATGCCACACCATTTGTTAAAGAGACTGTCTTTTCCCCAGTTAACGGACTTTGGGCCTTTTGTCAAATATTAGCTACTCATAGGTGGATGAATTTATGTCTGGATTCTAAATTCTGTTCCATTGGTCTGTATCAGTTGTACCAGGCTGTTTTGACTACCGTGGAGGTATAATAGGTTCTAAAATCATGTAGTGTGAGGCCTCCCACTTTGTTCTTCTTCTTCAGTAATGCGTTACTTACCAGGACCTCTTCTCTTTCTGTGTGAAGTTGGTGATTTGTTTCTCCATCTCATTAAAAAATGCCCATGGTATTTGGATCAGGATTGCATTGTATCTGTAGATCGCTTTGGGTAGAATTGACATTTTCACAATGTTGAGTCTTCCTATCCATAAGCAAGGTATATTTTTCCAGTTATGTAGGTCTCTTTTGCTTTCTTACAGTAGTGTCTTGTAGTTTTCTTTGTATAGGTCTTTTACGTCTCTGATTAGATTTATTTCTAAGTATCTTTATCTTCTTAGGGGCTATTGTAAATGGTATTGATTTGGTGATTTCCTCTTCAAAGTTCTCTTTGTTGGTATAAAGGAATCCAACTGATTTTTGTATGTTTATCTTGTATCCTTAAACTTTGCTGAAATCTTCTATTAGTTCCAGTAGTTTTCTTGTAGATTCTTTGGGGTTTTCTGTGTATAAGCCAAGGTTGTAAATCTTTATGGAAGTGGATTGCCACATCTTTCTCGCATGGAGCAACTGGTGAGTTTGAACTGCCAACCTTTCGGTTAGCAGCCAAGTGCTTTAACTACCATGCCACTAGGGCTCCTTCATCTTACCCTAGGTAAAATGGCACTGATTAAAAAAAAAAAAAAACAGATAACAGCAAATGTTGGCAAGGATGTGGGGAGATTGAAACCTTTATCCATTGCTGATGGGACTGTAAAAGGGTTCAACCACTATGGAAAACAGTATGGTGCTGTCTTAGGCTGGGTTCTCTAGAGAAGCAAAACCAGTAAAGCGTATAAATATGTATAGAGAGATTTATATGAAGGGAACAGCTCATGTGATTGTAGAGGCTAGTATGTCCCAAGTCCGTGGATCAGGGTAGATGCCTGTCCCGGTTTATGCAGTCACAGAAGCTGGCGAGCCCAAGATTGGCAGGTTGGAGAGCAGTGCTCCCGCTCACAGGCTGTGAAGGTTGACGAATTCCAAGATCAGCAGGCAAGACCCCAAGCTTTCTCCTGATTCACATAGCTGCAGGGGCTGGCGAATCCAAGATTGGAAGGTCAGAGATCAGGGCTCCACTCACAGGGTGTGAAGATTGACGAATCCCAAGACCCAGAGTTGAAACGACAGGAGGCAGCCACAGGATCCAGAGTGAGCAAAAAGCCAGAATGTCTGCTTATATTCAGATGCAGGCCACACCCCCAAGGAAACTCCCTTTCATCTAATTGGCTACTCACAGCAAATTCAGTCATGGGAGTGATCACATATAAACCCTGAGAATCATGGCCCAGCCAAGTTGACACACAATCTTAACCATTACAGGCACTTTCTCAAAAAACTAGAAATAGAACTGCCCTATGATCCAGCAATTTCACTCCTAGGTTTATACCCTAAAACCAAAAGAAAGAAAAACCAAACCCGTTGCCATCGAGTCGATTTCAACTCATATACCCTAGAGACCTAAAAGTAATGATACAGACATATGCACACCTATGTTCATTGCTGCTTTATTCACAATAGCAAATAGATGGAAACAGCTGAAGTGCCCATCAATGGATGAATAGATAAGCAAATTTGTGGTACATACGTACGATGGAATAGTATGCAACCATAAAGAACAATGATTAGTCTGTGAAACATAACATGGATGGACCTGGAGGGCATAATGCTAAGTGAAATAAGTCAAGTATATAAAGACAAATATTGTATGATTCCTCTTTTATGAAAGGACAAGAATAGATACATAGAGACCAGTTGTTCATTGGTGGTTACCTGGGAAAGGAGACGGGAGGGGAAAATATACTTTAGATCATAGAGACTTGTTACTTTTAGTGATGGGAAAAGTGGCACCAAATGTGGATGTAGTGAGCACAGCACACCCAAAGTAAAAACAAATGTTTGAGCACATATGGATGTGTATAGGCATATTGGTATACAGGTAGGTACAAGTGTGTACATAGGTGCGAACAGATACAAATATCTATAGGCACGTATAAATATAAATGCGTGGACGCAGGCACATTAGGTCATTGAAGACACAAATACAGATAATCGTCAGACATAATCAAGCACCTTCCAAGATTGGTTTTCTGGGTTTGAAAGTTTAAGACCACAGTCTTACGGGACAATTCAGTCAGTTGGTATAACATAGTTTATAGAAACCATGATCTGCATCCTAGTGAAGTGAATAGCATCTGGGGTCTTAAAAGCTTGCGAGTAGCCATCTAAGACACAAATACAGTCTCTACTCCACCAGGTGCAAAACAGTAAGAAGGTAACCAAAAGCTCAGAGAAGAAACAAGTCTACACAAGCCATAACCTCATATACCTTGAGACCAGTAAAACTAGATGGTGCCCAGCTACCATAACTGACATTTCTGACCAGGGTCACAGTAGATACTCCCAGATAGAATGGGAGAAAAATGTGGAGCAGAACCAAAATCCTAAAAAAAAAAGCCAGACAAATTGGAACAGTAGAGAACAGAGAAATCCCTGAGGCTATCACTCTGAGACACTCTTTAAACCTAGAACCAAGCCTGTACTCTGAGATCACCTTTTAGCGAAATAGCAGAGTGGCACACAAAATAAAGGATACTACTCGTAAAAATTGGTGCTCTACTTAGAAGCCATCAGTATGAGATCAAAAGGTCAGCAGTTACTCAAAAGCAAAGATGAGAAGATAAGGGAGCAGGGAAACTAGAGTACTAGAAATGGAATGAACAAAACACAAAGAGAATGTTGACACATTGTGATAAATGTAACTAATATCATTGAACAATTTGTGTGGAACTTGTGAAGCAAGAACCTAACTTGCCATGTAAACTTTCACCAAAAACTCAATAAAATGTTATTTTAAAAAAAAGTTAAGAAAGAAATTTAAATTTGCCACCCAGAGAAACCTTTATTGAGTGTTTTTTCCCCAGACTTTCATTTATTTATATAATGGAGATCAAATACATATAAAATTGTGTTTCCTGGGTTGCTCCTGTTGTTGTTTTTTAACCTGACAAGTATTTTTCCATTTAAGTACAACTTCTTTATAAGCATTATTTTAATAGCTGCATGATATTCTGTTTCACAGGTAAATCATATTTAACTATTTTCTGTTACTGGACAATACATTAATATATGGACATAGGCATGGACTTTCCTGTAATAATAATCATTTCAAGTTCCTAATTCCTAAAATTGCTCATTTAGCGCAAGTCTTACTAAAAAATTGGTAATTTAAATATGACACACAGATACCTTACCAAGAAAGTTTTTCACTCTTATCTAGAATATGTATCTGTAGCCATGTCACAGAAAAGTAACTCTTCCTTATAGAAACAATTTCTCCCCCTGCATTTTCTTGTGTCTGTCGTAGGTAATATATTTGATACCGGGACGGAAAACATGGATGACACAGAAGCAGATTTCACTGTCTAGAGTTTCATTTGAGTGACTTTGTTCATTAGCATCTGTAACTCTTCCATTTGAATTTCCTCAAAGATCCACGTAAGCATTTCAGGTTACTGCAAAGTGTGGGTGTTCTGTGAAGTTTACCCTTCATGTTTGAATAGTTTTCATATACTTTCTCAGTAATATGTGATGATCGAGCCTCCAATTTGGTATAAGATTGTTTAAAATCATTTTTAGAGTTGATTTATTACCCTTTAAAAGTCCA
>NW_004444003.1:3615579-3617411 GCF_000243295.1 Trichechus manatus latirostris
CCATGTGGGCATTTGTTTTACAGAATTTACCTCCACATTCCTTTCTCTAATAAGATTGTGAATTTAAAATACCATTTTATTTAGAAACATTACATTTATACCCTTGCTGATTATATAAAGCAAATTACCTTGGATCTTTGGCACTTGAGCCAAAGGCCAAAAATTGGCATGAAAGAAGATTTGACTGTTGAAAGTTCCACCAAATCCCAGGGGGAAAACTTGCTGTGTGGACAATTTAACACCTTTTGCTTTATCAAATTGTAGAATATCCCTTTATCGAATCCCACCTTTCCTTTATCTGTTCGTAGAATTTTATAGCTAAAAGTTACTGTAGAGATCATTTAGTTCAACCCCCTCATTTTGCAGTGAGGAAATTGAGGAGTGAGTCTAAGTGGGTGTCCAGAGCAATTAACCCATCAGTGTCCAGCCAAGCCTAGAACCTAAATTTCGTTACTGCCCTGGCCAAGGCACTTGTGTCATATCACACAGAGAAATTAAACCAAGAGATAGGAACGGAGTTCTGGGATAAATTAGTTTTCCACTGAAGATCAGCTAATCAACTGAAGATGATAGGAGGCATTCCTATACTGTAACAAAACCGGTTTTAGGTGTGGCTTGTGGAATCAATCTAACCACTAGACAGTTACATCTCATATATGTGCGTCATTTTTCTTCTTCTTCTTTTTTAAGTTACAAGGAAGGTTCAGAGAAGTTGTTTCCGTCACATCTTTTTGTTAGCCTTTTACATTTCAGGCCAGTAACTAATCCTGTTCCTGAAACCAGTCCCTTTGTTTAACAGATGATCTAATTAGGTACTATGAACCAGGGCTTTTGTTTTTCTGTAAAATCTGTTTTAAAATTTGTCTTCTGCCTCCCAGAAGGAAATATTTCTCAAGGGAATAGAAAGATTAATTAGTGAACTTTCAACCTTATTAAAATATGATGAATATGTTGCTAGTAAGGTGGAAACATTTACCTTAGAACTGTGGAATCTGTTAAATATGCACCATGAACCTTCAAAACCACTTCCTTCCAAGACTGGGTGACCACTTGGATTTTTCAGTACTTGAGGAGTAGGGGGGATTGTTCAAATATGTGCAATGGATCCATAAATTGGAAATACATATCATAAAACTGCAACAGTAAAATCATATTTTGTAAATTAAAATTGTATTTGTGTTTACTTACTGTGACTACTGTTCAGACTTTATCCAGAAATCCTTTTTATAGGCTTCTTAGCAAAAAATATTATTCCATATCTATGGATAATGTCTCAATCTTCTGTATATATGTTTTATTAATGTGTAAATATTTAGATTTTTTAAAATTACTATGTTCTTTAAAAAAATTCAACAAAAGACTAGTTGTGAAAATGGTGTATAACATCGTGTTGTGATGTCAATTTCCAAGATTCTCTTTATGTCCGTTCCAGAAGAATATAATAAATTACTTTAACTGAACATGTTTCTTGCTTGTATGCCAGTCCTCCTGTATTTCTGAAGGGGAGTCAGTGCTATTCATTAATTGAAAGGTATTTGTTAATACTCTGGTGATCTTATACAGAAAGTTGTATCTCCTTATGAAGTTAATTTTTAAAAATAAATGAATTCGCTTGCTACCCAAATGAGAGTCTTCAGACATAAGAAGGCAACAGGCTCTGTCTGACCATTAGATCAGTGGCTATAGCAAGTCCCCCAGTTACACTTGAGTGTTAAGTACTGATATGCTTGAAGCCTAATTTTGAATGAATTCGGTAGCTTTATATTCTTCACTTAAAAGGTTAAGCTCTGCTTCTATGGAAACAACACATCAGAAAGAGAAATCAATCTGCT
>NW_004444003.1:3622315-3623988 GCF_000243295.1 Trichechus manatus latirostris
TAGGGAGAGCAATTAGGGTCACATAACAAGGTACGTATAAATTTTTGTATGAGAGACTAACTTGAATTGTAAACTTTCACTTAAACTACAACAATAAAAAAAAGACACAAAAACTCTTCAGTGTACAACAATGATTCAAGAAAGACTCGATTCATTATCTTTACTATGTAGAAAAGTAGATATTGTTCGGCAGCTTTATTGTGACAAAATTCTTGAGGAATTTGTAAGAGCAAAGAATAGAAAGGTTTTAATTATAACATGTTAGAGTTTAAAGATCTATCTAAAAATAAAATATAGTAATTTGTTGTGTTTGTTTTTTGATCGTTAAATTTTATTACATCTTTTCATTTGTTCATTTATAATTATAGCATTTATTATTAAACAGACATTAAAATTGAAGTATGAGCCATTTAAAGCAAAATTGGTAAACATCAATTTTTCATTGTGGGAGATCAGCAGAATTTTACATTGATCGTTGAAATAACAAAGTTCACTGACTCATTTTCTTTGTTGTAGAATATGCGGGATATTCTTTTTGTAATAAATGTTGTATATAGTAAAAAAAAAAAAAAAAAAGGATCAAAGACCTAAATATAAAACCAGAAACTATAAAGATCATAGAAGAAAAAATAGGGTCAACACTAGGGACCCTAATATACAGCATAAGCAGCATAAGAACGGTAATTAACAGTACACAAACACCAGAAGATAAGCTAGATAAGTGGAATCTCCTAAAAGTTAAACATTTATGCTCATCAAAAGACTTCACCGGAAGAGTAAAAAGAGCACCTACAGACTGGGGGAAAAAAATTGGCGATGACATATCTGACAAAGGTCTAATCTCTAAAATGTATAGGAAAATCCAACACCTCTACGATAAAAAGACTACAGTTATAAAATGGGCAAAGGATATAAGCACACTTGACCAAAGAAGACATTCAGGTGGCTAACAGACACATGAGGAAATGCTCGCAATCACTAGTCATTGCAGAAATGCAAATCAAAACTACAATGAGATACATTACTGACGCAAATCAAAAAACCAGAAAATAACAAATGTTGGAGAGGCTGTGGGGAGATTGGAACTCTTAAGCATTGCTGGTGGAAATGCAAAATAGTACAACCATTTTGAAAAACAATATGACTCTTCCTTAAAAAGCTAGAAACAGAGATACTATACAATCCAGCAATCCCACTCCTAAGAATAGATCCTAGAGAAATAAGAGCCGTCACACGAAATGTATGCACACCCAAGTTGATTGCTGCATTATTCACAATAGCAAAAAGATGGAAACAACCTAAGTGGTCGTCAGCAGATGAATGGACAAACCAACTATGGTATATACAAACAGTGGAATACTATGCAACAATAAAGAACGATGAATCTTCCAAACATCTAACAACATGGATGAATCTGGAGGGCATTATGCTGAGTGAAATAAGTCAATCACAAAAGGATAAATACTGTATGAGACCACTATTATAAAAACACATGAGAATATTTCCGCACAGAAAGAAACACTCTTTGATGGTTACGAAGGCGTGTAGGGGTAGGGAGGGAAAAACACTAGATAGTAGATAAGTGGTAGCTTGGCTGAAGGGTAAGACAGTATACAATACTGGGGAAGCCAGCACAACTTGACCAGGCAAGGTCATAGAAGCTTCACAGACGC
>NW_004444003.1:3624427-3625276 GCF_000243295.1 Trichechus manatus latirostris
CTTGCTGGTCTGACAGAGACTGGAGAAACCCCGAGAGTATGCCCCCCCCCACCTTTAACTCAGCACTGAAGTCACTCCCGAGGTTCACCCTTCATCCAAAGACCAGACAGGTCTATAGGGCCAACAGTAACACACATGAGGGACGTGCTTCATAGTTCCATCATGTATATGAGACTAATGGGCACTCCAGCCCAACAGCAAAGACGAGAAGGCAGGAAGGGACAGGAAAGCTGGACGAACGGAAACGGGCAACCTGGGGTGGAGAAGGGGAGTGTTGACACATCATGGGGTTGGCAACTAAAGTCACAGAACAATTTGTGTATTACCTGTTTAATGAGAAACTAATTTGCTATGTAAACTTTCACCTAAATCACAATTTAAAAAAAATTATCTTACTGATGTATGTGTTTGTTATTATGTCTTTCCACTGGGACATAAGCCCCATGATGTCAGAGATCTTATCTGGAGATCCATTAAGACTTCAAGCCCTGGTGAAAAATTATTTTCAGACTCCTCAGCAAGGGTGGACCAACTAAACATTTTACATGAGGTTTATATCAGTATACAAACTAGTGGTCCCTGGGTTGCCTTCCAGACCAACAGACCCCAGTACTTTATACTCACATTTTTCATCAGCCTTGCATATTTATTTTGTTTACCCCTGTATCCCTAATGCCTAGTATAGAAGGCTGTCAGTAAATAATTATTAAATAATGACTCAGTGACTGCTGTTCAACCTTTGACAACAATGCAGATGAAAATGTTTCCCATAATAACCGGTTAATCTCAGTGGTAAAGGAAAATGGCAGTGCACCTTTTTGTTGTTACCTATTGCAATCAAGTCAATTC
>NW_004444003.1:3626050-3627214 GCF_000243295.1 Trichechus manatus latirostris
TTTTTGATAACTTGGCATCATTATTCTGAACACTATTTTTTGTTATATGCTATTATAAGGGGCACTGCTTTTTATCACAGTAGCTGACTTTGGATTTCATGTCAGTTTCAGATAGCTTTTATGAGCCCCTAATAGGCCATGTTTTATGCCTAATGAATTACCTCATAACTCTCACAACACCCCCATGAGTTAGGGATTGTCTTCATTTTACACATAGAAAACTTAGATTCAGGGAAGCTAAGTGATTTGTGCAAGATCCCCTGCTAGTGATGGCAGAACCAGGATTTGAACCCAGGTCTTTCCACATAAAGCCCTGAATACCACCTCTCACTGCAGTTCTTTTATTCTGGTGTTAGCTGTCACTAGCTGCTGTTATGCTACCAGCAGCAGTTGCTCTCCTCCCAGTGCTAGCCTGCTGTTAGTTCAGAAAGCTGATAATCAAAACTGGTATATTTTGAGTAAACTAAGCATAAAGGACTTTGAGGCAAGATCTAAGGGCCATTTTTATTAGTAAAACTATGGGCTTTAGCTCATGGCTGCCCAGAGTATTTTTGCTTCCTTATCTTGGCTATTTGGCTTTATTTAAGGTTTCTGTTTGCCTGTACAGGTTTCTGGTCGTGGGATATTTTTAGGTGATACACCTCTTCCCTCCTTTAGATGCAACCCCTCAGCCTCTCCTGCTTTTATCTTCCTAGCCACAGTGAATTGGGCTCTTCTAGTACTGCCAGCCCATCCTGTTTAAGGTAACTCTCCTTATCCCGTCGGCCAAAGACACCGACTTTTTATGGGAGAATGAGAAGAGCGGAGGCAGTGGCAACATCAAACAGTGTTGACACCAAAAGTGAGGTAATGGCTGGAGCAGTCGGGTGAGTGACTGCAACGTGGGACAGATCAGGAGTGTTAGGTACTATGCTCTCCTTTCATGCACTTCCCATAGTCTTAGGTTACATGGACTTCCCTTGTCCCTATATCACTGCTCTTCATAAATGATGGCGAAATTGTGTCAATAGATCAGCCAAAGGGATGCTGGGTGTGCTCCATGAGAATTTGATACCTCTAATGATCCAGAGCAACGCTTTGAGCTTACACAGATCAGCTCCTTTTGTATTTTGTAACTTCAAATTCATGAAGTTGATCATTTTTAAAATGACTATTATTATATAC
>NW_004444003.1:3627451-3628532 GCF_000243295.1 Trichechus manatus latirostris
GATGATAATAAAGAGAATCCTGACAGAAAGGCTCAGTTATGTTCAGTGTACCCTACCTAAGATGACAAGACAGCATGATACACATTCTAGAAACAGTTCCACCAAAAAGCATTAGAATTTTGAACTTTCATAAAGATATGGGTTTAAACCCTAACAATCAAGAAAGCTCAGTTATCCAGAACAGCGTGTTTCCTGAAAGTTCCAGATAGTGAAAGTCTTAGCTGCATGTTTAGGCTCTCCCCCAAATAAGTTTTGTATTCTAATGTATTTCAAATAGAGGGTAAGACAAACTGCTTCATGTACAAATAAACAATTCAACACATAACTTCTCTTTAAATTATCCGGAGTCTTGGAAAACAGATCATCTATGCCACTCTGCATGAGAAGTAAGGATGAAAATGATACAAAAAATTCACTCATATTCCATAAATTAGCAGAAGGCTTTCCTTTGAATATTTACTAAGAATCTACAATCTGTGTCTTCTATGTAAAAGATCCATTAATCCATTAATCTTCCATAAAGGAAATGCATATAAAAATTATATATATGTATATATACATGCAGATATACTTATATTTCTGTTTTGTTATTGGTGAAATTAAAAAATGTATGTTAAAGGAGCCATAGTGAAAGAGCCAAACAATGATCTAGAAATGGAGCTCAGGTGGGATAATACCCAGTATACTGTGCTTCATACATACTGATACTCCAAATCAACTTGATATTAAAGGCCTTTTAAATTATATTTCTTTTTTTGCTCTTTTTATCTGTTAATTGTGAGAAAAAGGGATATTTTAAACCTAAACTTTGAAACTAAGCTACATTAGATAATTTTTTTAAAATACTTCACAAAAATGAAATTGATGCAAGTGCGTTGAATGAAGGAGCTGGTCAGGAGACAGCTCTCTTGACTTCCAGTTGTACATACTCTTCAGCACAATGCCATAACAGATTCAAAAAGTGGAGTACTCTCAATGTAAAAATGGAGTGAAAATCAATTTTACAAGGGAAATTGAGCATCCTAAATTGTTTCAATGAAGTGCTGGGCCAATTGCATATTCTGTTAGGAAAACTACTTTC
>NW_004444003.1:3655112-3656639 GCF_000243295.1 Trichechus manatus latirostris
TATAAATACATAGAGAGAAAGATTTATATCAAGGAAATGACTCATGCAGTTGTAAAGGCTGGACTGTCCCAAGTCCATGGGTAAGGCTGGAGGCTTCTCCTGACTCATGTAGCCACAGGGGCTGGCAAACCCAACATCAGCAGGTCAGACAGCAGGGCTCTTGCTCACAAGCTGTGAAAACTAACAAATCCCAAGATTGGCAGGCAAGATGGCAGGTAAGCTGCTAGCTCAAGTCCCGAGAACTGGAGGTCAGATGAACAGGAGCCAGCTGCAGGAACCAGAACAAGCGAAAGCCCTTGAGCCTTGCCAGAAAGTCCATTTATATTCAATGCGGCCACACCCCCAAGGAAACTCCCTTTCAACTGATTGGCTACTCACAGCAGATCCCATCATGGAGGTGATCACATTATATCAAATCTCATCATCAGACTACATCACAAATGTCAAACCATTGAGAATCAGGACCCAGCCAAGTTGACATACAATCTTAACCATCACAAGGACTGTGTTTCAGCTAACACACTGTACTTGGTTTGTGAATTCCGGTTCATGGACCTGTTCCTGTCATGATCTCCTCAGTAGCTTGTTGAAAATACAGCTTTAGGGCCTCCCCACAGACCTGAATCAGAATCACACTGCAGCAGGTGAGTCCAATGGATGATCAAGTTTGGGAATACTAGTTTCCATTGTTAGGAGATGAACTCTAGGGTGACAATGGTGATGGGAAGTGAAAGATGGGAGAAAGAATGAGAAGAAATAATGGGCAAGACCACATGACTTGTAGATGAACAGTATGGAGCCATGGAGGAGGAACAGAGGTACAAATAACTAGGAAAACAACAGAGGTTGGAAGGAATGCCTTCATGTCATAGCAGAAACAATGTACACTTGTGGAGTGGCTTGTGGTTTTAAAAGTATCTTAAAAAATACTAGCTTAGTCCTCACTACAATCCCATGAGGTGGATAGGAAGATTATTGTTATCTTCATTTTTCAGATAAGGAAATCAAAGATAAGCAAAGTGAGCATTTGCTGTTTTTCTTGGAGCTGTCCAATATCTGACTCCTCTTTTCATTGCTTAGGGATTACTGATGGGGTGGTGTCTTAGGCTGGGCTCTCTAGAGGAGCAAAACCAGTGAAATACACACATATATATATAGAGAGAGAGATTTAATTCAAAGATATAGCTCACACAGATCTGGAGGCTGGCAAGTCCCAAATCCATGGGTCAGGCATCAGGCTGGAGGCTGACGTGGTTGCAGGGGCTGATGAACCCAAATCAGCAGGACAAGCAGCAGATTGCTAGCTCACTGGAGTTCAGATGATGATGAGTTGGATGCAGGATCCAGAGTGAGAATGAGCCTTGCTGGAACATCCTTTTATATACTGAAGATAGGCCACACCCCCAAGGAAACTTTCCTTTCAACTCATTGGCTGCTCATAGCAGATCTCATCGTAGAGGTGATTATATTATACCAGATCTTATCATGGAGGTGATTACATTACATTATATCAGATCTCATCATGGA
>NW_004444003.1:3657882-3661172 GCF_000243295.1 Trichechus manatus latirostris
TTGCCCCAACCCTGCAAGGTATTGCCACCTAGCTGGCACTGTAATTGTGTCTTTAGAAGGCCATTCCATCTTTCTATCAAGCCAGCTGCTTCAGGATGATGGGGAACATGGTAAGACCAGTGTATTCCATGAGCATGGGCCCACTGACACACTTCATATGTGTTAAGTGAGTTCCTTGATCTAAGACAATGCTGTGTAGGATACCAGTATGATGGATAAGGCATTCTGTAAGTCCACAGATAGTAGTTTTGGCAGAAGCATTATATTCAGGGAAGGCAAATCCATAGGCAGAGTGTCTATCCCAGTAAACACAAAACGCTGCCCTTTCCATAATGGAAGTGGTCCAAAGTAATCAACCTGCCACCAGGTTGCTGGCTGATCACCACTAAGAATGGTGCCATATTGGGGATTCAGTGTTGGTCTCTGCTGCTGGCAGATTGGGCACAAAGCAGTGGCTGTAGCCAAGCTGGCATTGGTGAGTTGAAGTCTGTGTTGCTGAGTCCATGCTTAACTTCCATCCCTGCCACCATGGCCACTTTATTCATGAGCCCATTGATCAATGACAGGAGTGGCTAGAGAAAGAAGCTGACTGGTATCCACAGAACGCGTCATCCTATCCACTTGATTGTTAAATCCTCCTCTGCTGAGGTCACTCTTCGGTGAGTTTCTTAGTTATCTAGTGCTGCTATAACAGAAATACCACAAGTGGATGGCTTTATCAAAGAGAAATTTATTCTCTCACAGTTTAGGAGGCTAGAAGTCTGAATTCAGGGTGCCAGCTCCAGGGGAAGGCTTTCTCTCTCTGTCGGCTGTGGGGGAAGGTCCTTGTCATCAATCTTCCCCTGGTCTAGGAGTTTCTATACGCAGGGATGCTGGGTCCAAAGGGTGTGCTCTGCTCCCAGCTCTGCTTTCTTCATTGTAGGAGGTCCCCCTGTCTCTCTGCTCACTTCTCTATTTTATATCTCTAAAGAGATTGGCCCAAGATAAAACCTAATTGTTATGGATTGAATTATATGTCCCCCAAAAATGTGTGTCAACTTGGCTAGGCAATGATTCCCAGTATTGTGTGATTGTCCACCATTTTGTCATCTGATATGATTTTCCTATGTGTTGTAAATCCTACTTCCGTGATGTTAATGAAGTGAGATTAGCAGAAGTTATGTTAATTAGGCAGGACTCAATCTACAAAATTAGGCAGAGACTCAGGGGGACCTCATACCACCAAGAAACAGGGTACATTGACTAGGAATTGAACTTGAGTTCATAAATGGTAGCAAGATGGTCATTTTTGCACAAGGCAAGGTAATGATGACAGGGTGTTAGGTGGGTTCTCTTGGGTGTTCCTTCTTAAGCTTGAATCACTGGCCAATTTCATACTGTTTGCAGACCAACCTCTCCCTTCAGTAGACCAGCTCTCCCATAGACATTAGAGAAAATGCAAAGCCTTCATCTAGGAAGGGAGACAGGAAAGTGGAAAATCTATCTCTCTTTATTCCATATCAGTTGTTTGTTTAGAGAACTCTTTTATTATGTTAATACTGTCATACCAGAGCAGGGTGGGTCCTACGTAATCACATCTGAGTTATAAAAAGAGCAGAATAGACACAGGGACACATAGAGGGGGAAGACAGACACCATGTGAGGATTGTCTACAAGCTAAGGACCCAAGTAACACCCAGGACTACCAACAAGGAAGGAATTAACACAGCTGGGACTCTGATTTGGACTTTTAGTTTCCAGAACTGTGAGAAAATAAATTGTCTGTGGCCCTAGGTGTTCCTTGGTTCCTTGGCTTGTAGAGAATCCTCACATGGTGTCTGTCTTCCCCAGTTTGGGTGTGAGTGACTCTGTGTCTATGTTGCTGTTTGTATAACTCAGAAGTGATTAGGTTTAGAATCCATACTACTGGACCCCATCCCCTGTCCTCATGCTTCCTTACACCAGGCAGCCCACAAGTTTCTATCTCAGGAAGTGAGGGTTAAGGAAACACAATCCCTTCCTTCCTATAAAGTTGGCCTGCCTTGAGACAAGGGTTCCCTTTGGAATCTCTCCTACTCCCGCCTTAGCAACCTTTAGCTCCATACAACAATAGTTTCTCTTCCCTTCAAAATAAGTGATTAAGTTCCATTTTCCACATATGTAAAATACATTTATACCAAGAAAAACACTATTTTTGTATAACAAAATCTGCACAAGATTTAATTTGTTGTTGTTTTAGAAAAGGGTCCAGATGCTTTACAAATTTATAAACAACCTTCCAACTTTTCACAACAAACCTGAGCCTGCAACTTCAGCCATTCATTTCTCGATTATCTTTGGAGAAATAGGTCAGGGATGAAAGCTGTTCCGGGGGTAGGGGGTAGTGAAAGAATATCGGGACTGGACAGCAGGAGTTTGGCCCTGCTTAACCACCTAGTGACCTAGGGCCAAGGAACCTCCCTGAACTTGTCACTCTACAAGGGTATAGAGCTCTGCAATTCCATGCTTCCTGATTTAGTCACTTTCAGCAGGGACCTCTCCTGCTGTCTTAGTCATCTAGTGCTGCTATAACAGAAATACTACAAGTGAGTGGCTTTAACAAACAGAAATTTATTTTCTCACAGTTTAGGAAGCTAGAAGTCTGAATTCAGGGTGCTAGCTCTAGGAGAAAGCTTTCTCTCTCTGTCAGCTCTGAAGGAAGGTCCTTGTCTCTTCTGAGCTTCTGCTCCTGGGCGATCTTCATGCGGCTTGGGATTTGTCTTCCCCCCATCTCTGCTTTTTCTCTTGCTTACTCTCTTTTATATCTCAAAAAAAGATTGACTAAAGACATACCCTATACTAATCCTGCCTCATTAACATAAAAGAGACAAACTACTCCCAAATGGGATTATAAACTCAGGCATAGAGATTAGGAAATACAACACATATTTTAGGGGGACACAATTAAATTCATAACATTCCATCCTTTGGCTCCCAAAAATTCATGTCCTTGCCACATGCAAAACACATTCACCCCATCACATCATCACAAAAGTCTTACATCAACTCCAAGTCCAAAATCTCATCTTCTGAAGCATCTAAATCAAATATGGTTGAGATTTTAGGTGTATTCCATCCTGGGGCAAAATTCCTCTTCATCTGTGAACAAGTGAAACCTAGACTACAAGTTATCTGTTTCCAAAGTGCAATGGTAGAACAGACACAAGGTAGACATTTCCATTACAAACGGGAGAACAATTCTCTCAATGTTTGATTTTCTTTTAATGTAAGAAGTTGTTATGGATTGAATTGTGTCCCCCAGAAATGTGTCT
>NW_004444003.1:3661655-3664932 GCF_000243295.1 Trichechus manatus latirostris
TGGTATTTCTGTTATACCAACACTAGATAACCAAGACAGAGGGTCTTTCACTTTACTTCTCTTTTTATTTTTTCTGCAGCTGGTTCTTAGATATGCTCCAGCCCAGCCTATTTATCTTGTGAGTTTTCAAACGCAGACTCTTCCCCACCCCTCCCATCTCGCCTTTCCCATTTGATTACATCTTTCCTTGGTAATGGACTTTTGATTGGCTTTTTGTGTCATGAGAAGCCACAACGGGACACAAATATTCTCCCCTTATTTTTATGAGGTGCTTTTCTTTCCTGAGCTGTTTTTGAAAGTGTGCATGTTTCTGATTTCGCTCCTGGTAGGGAGAGGGGACAAGGTATTTAAGCAGAATATTGGATGCTGTGGTGTGTCAATTGATGTTTAAAAGAAAGAAGCAAAAAATTGATCACGTGCCAAAGCTCAAGGCCAATGCAGAGCTGCCTCCCAAGAGGCCAATCAATCTCAATTAAGGAGATTAAAAGTTCTGCAGCACAGCAAAACCAGGGCACGTGTTTTGAGTGTCTTCTCCTCCATCTGCCTGAAAGCATGCGATGGGCCCCAGAAGCGCCAGGCTGCGTCCTTTGGGCCAATGTCAAGACAGCAGTTAAGACAGAGAAAATGAAAGGAAAGGCTAGTTTAAGGGCTTGGTGTTTCTTCACAGGCCTTGCTGGCATTTTGGGGAGCACAGCTCTTCCTTGTGCTGGACTATCCTGCTCATTGCAGGATGTTTAGCATCACTGCCCTCCAGATCCAAGTTATCATGACAATCAAACCAACCAAAACAAACAAAACCACTGCCCACACACATTTCTCAGGGGGCAGAACCACCCTGGTACCCCTGATAGACTTGGCTCTAATTCATAGGCTGAGAGGGAGCCTTCTGCACCTCTGGGCTGGAGAATAGAGTTTCCTAGTCTGGATCTTCCTCAGACATTTGGCATCAGCACTGTGAAGGCGCTACGCCTGCTGCATGCCTCACTGGATTCTGAGGCTCCACTTCCCTGCCTGGGGCTTCATAGAGGCCAGACCACCGAGGGTCAAGGGCAAGAGGTACAGAAGAGGGGGCAGGGCAGACTGGCAGGGACAGGGCCCATATCAGAAGGGCCTGGTGGAGGAGCAGGGCTTTGGCGTCAAATAGACCTAGGACTGACACCCTTACTGACTGAGAGATTGTGGGCAAGTGTTCCTCACTTTCCTCATCTGTAAAAAGGGAGCTACCATCCGCTTTGCAGAGGTTTGTTCAGGCTCACAGGAGGCAGTGTGCATGTGCAAACTGTGTAACGTCACCTAACCAGCATCAGTTACCTTTGATTCTGACTCATGGCGACCCCGTATGTGTCAGAGTAGAACTGTGCTCCACAGGGTTTTCAGTGGTTGATTTTTCAGAAGTAGACACCAGGCTTTCTTCCAAGTACCTCTGGGTGGACTCGAACCTCCAACTTTCAGTTAGCAGTTGTTATGCATTGAATTGTGTCCTCCCTAAAATGTATGTCAACTTAGCTAGGCCATGATTTCCAGTGTTGTGTGATTGCCCACCATTTTGCCATCCGATGTCATTTTCCTGTGTGTTGTATATCTTACCTCTATGATGTTAATGAAGCAGGATTAGAGGCAGTTATGTTAATGAGGCAGGACTCAATGTACAAGATTAGGTTGTCTTAAGTCAGTCTCTTTTGAGACATGAAAGACAGAAGCAAGCAGAAAGACATGGAACCGCATACCACCAAGAAAGCAGTACCAGGTGCAGAGCGTGTCCTTTGGACCCTGGGCTCCTGTTCAGAGAAGCTCCTAGACCAGGGGAAGATTGATGACAAAGAACTTCCCCTGGAACTGGCACCCTGAATTCTGACTTCTGGCCTCCTAGACTATGAGAGAATATATTTCTCTTTGAAATAAATTAAGAATAAATTTCTGTTATAGCAGCACTAGATAACTAAGACAGCAGCTGAGCGGATTAACTATATGCACCACCCAGGGACTCTATAATGTCACCTAGCCAGGAGGGGGCCAAAAATTATACTCAGGCTTGCAGGTCTGGTGTTTGTTGTTCAGAAGCCAATACATCAACAATATTGTGAGAATCTGATAAGCTAACATATTTGAATGTGCTTTGCCAACTGTCAGTGCTATGCATATATAGAGTATATGTTACAGGAATCAAGGAGGACATTGAGCAGCCCTCGAAGCATGCGTCTGGTTGAGCCTGGAGCACAGGAACCAGGAAGGGCATTTCAGGAGTGGGAGTAGCATGAGGCTGGCTGAAACCACAGGTTATTTGTTGAGCAGGAAAGAGAAGTGGGCTGGGGGAGCCAGACAGAGGCCTCGCGGACAGGAAGAACTACAAAGACAGTCTTTTCTGGCTAAAGCCACAGTTCATGTCGCCCTTGGGGTGAGACCCTTCTTAGGGACTGACTGTTCTTAATGGGGCCTCTTCCTTCTCTCTGTGGCTTATCTTTGGCCACTTTCCTATTCACAGAATGCTCTGGAGACTGAAGGGGAAGAGGGTGAGGCTTGTTTCAGACTATTTGGCTGCTGGTTTGATTATCTAAAGGGCAGGTGTTATGGATTGAATTATGTCTCCCAAAATATGTGTTGTAAATCCTAACCTCTATGACTGTGGCTATAATCCCATTTGGGAATAGATTGTGTTTGAGTCAATCTCTTTTGAGATGTAAGAGAGATTAACCAAGCAAGAGAAAAAGCAGAGATGGGGGGAGACACATGCCAAGCCACATGAAGATTGCCCAGGAGCAGAAACTCCAAAGAGAAATGGACCTTCCTTCTGAGCTGACAGAGACAGAAAACCTTTTCCTAGAGCTGGTAACCTGAATTCAGACTTCTAGCTTCCTAAACTGTGAGAAAATAAATTTCAGTTTGTTAAAGCCACCCACTTGTGGTATATCTGTTATAGCAGCACTAGATGACTAAGACAGAGTTTGGTACTGGAAGAATGGGGTGCTGTTCTAACAGATACCTAAAACGTGAAAGTAGTTTTGGAATTGGGTAATGAGTGGAGACTGGAAGAGTTTTAAGGTGCCTAATAATAAAAGTCTAGATTGCCTTGAAGAGACTCTTGGTAGAATTATGGATGTTGAAAGCGATTCTGGTGAGGGTTCAGAAGGAAGTGAGGAGAACTGTAGAGACAGTCTCTATCATCTTAGAGACTACATATGGCACCAGCAACAGAATATTGCTAGAAATGTGGACATTAAGTATGCTTCTGGTGAGGCTTTAAAAGAAAATGATGAACATGTGATTGGACAATGGAGGA
>NW_004444003.1:3665842-3701262 GCF_000243295.1 Trichechus manatus latirostris
TTGAGATCTAGTATAATTTGTTCTGCTGAGTTTTGGACTTGCTTGGTGCCCTTTTATCCCTTCTTCAGTTTGTTATACTATGGTGGCTCTCATGTTGCTATCATGATGGAAGCTATGCCACTGGCATTTCATATACCAGCAGGGTCACCCACAGTGGGCAGGTTTCACCAAAGCTTCCAGACTAAGAAAGACTAGAAAAAAAGGCCTGGGGATGTACTTCTGAAAATTAGCCAGTGAAAACCCTGTGGATCAAAACAGAACACTGTTTAATATAAATAACAACCAGGCAGCATTTGGTTCTGTTCTACATGGAATCATCATGAGTCAGAGCTGACTCAAGGTGAACTAATAACAACAATGCCTAGCACAGCAGGTTTACAACAAGTATTTGTTGAATGAGTGAATGAATCAATGGATGGATGGGTGGATACTGAGTGAAATGGGATGGGAGCAACTGGATAGTGTGGAAGGTAACATTGTAGTTTATTGAACGCTGGCTCCCAAAAAATACAACCAAAACCACCTGTTGATGAAGCAAGGCTCCCTGCAGTAAGGGAGGTCACTACCTGGACAGTTCTCACAGGGTCTTGGAGTGGAGCAGGTAAAGTCAGGATATTTATGAGGTTTTGGAGTCTAGTTTAAGGTGAGTCTTTCAGGGTGGGGTGGGCTTAAGATTTGATTAAGGATCTTGATATAATTGTCTAGGACCAACAGGCTCAGCAAGGGGAGTTAACAGTCATTTGATGCTATTTATTGAGATATCAAACAGTTCTAAATGAGTTTTGAAGTCCTTGGGTGGCACAAACAGTTAAGCACTCAAATACTAGCCAAAAGGTTCGTGGTTTTAACCATCCAGAGGCACCTGGAAGACAGGCCTGGTGATCTGCTTCCAAAAAACAGTCACAGCCTTGAAAACCCTATGGAGCAGTTTTACTCTGCACGTGTGGGTCACCATGAATCAGCATCAACTCGATAGCAAATAACAACAACAAAAAAAAATGAGTTTGGGGGAAGTCCCTAAACAAACAATAAGTGTAAAAATGGCATGGGGGCGGTGTCTGACCTCCTCTAACTTTACAAAGGGGAAGGAGAATAAAAATCAGCAGCCCAAGGCTGATTCCTATGAGGCGGAGGTCAGACATGCCTCCTCTCTCCACCACCTTTACCAATTCTGACACCAATTGTCCCGCCCACGGCACTCTCTACTTTTCTGCTGGGTTCAATAATTCATTGCAATGGCCACACAGAACTCACAGACAATACTCAAGATTGTGGGGTTTATTAGGGAAGTGACAGTTACAGTTCAGGCTCAGGAACACTCAGGATACAGTTCTTAAATCAGGACAGCCTCTTCCCAGCCATGCTCACAGGCATACCTCTCCCTGGCCCTCAGCCTCTGCCCAAAGGCACTCAGCTTTCTCTCTCTGTGGGCCAGGAAGCTCACCATACCATCTCCTGTTGCCAGGTCCCTGCTGTAGCATCTCTGTAGCTGCTTTTCTCTGCCTTCAGTGTTACAGCTCTCTCTTTCTCTGTCTCCTGGTTCCAGAAGATTCTCAGCACAGGGATCCCAGGTCCAAAGGACGTGCTGGCCCCTGGCTGTTCTTCCTTGGTGGTGGTGGGATCTTCTCTTTCCCGCCTCTGGGGTTGCTCATTTCAATCCTAGTGGGATAGCAAAACCAACTAATCCCTTTGGTGGGCCACACAGTCTCACCCAATCATTTGGGTGGGAGTTACAAGACAATGGCCAGAAAGGCCACACAAAAGTGAGCCATTGCACCGCAATAAGGTGATTTGCAACTTTTATCTTCCCGGGCAAGTGTTTCCTGCAATAGCAAAAATCACGTTGATGAAGTCGTGTGAGTGAAGACTGCCTAGTAGTAGTCATGTTAATGCACACATAAGTAAGCTGTATGTGTGTAAATGGGTTCATTTTCTAAGTTATTGATCGTAGACCATTCTCGTTTCACATTCAAAGGAGGACAAGCAAACCTAAATGGACGCCAGGATAGGTGAGGTGGCTAGTTTCTGGGAATGTGGGGCTGACACATGCTGAACACATGCACGGGAGAGGCAACTCAGGTATGCCTTAGACTTTGATGTCATCTGACAATAGCTCTGAGGAGCAGGACCAGCTACGTAATTGTCAGAGCCCAGTGTGAGACGAAAATGTGAGGTCTTTTATTCAAAAATTAAGAATTTCAAGATTGCAACAGCAGAGCATTAACCAAGCTGAGGGACCTTCAAATCCAAAACCCAGCAGAACAAATTATATTAGCTCTGTAAGACAGCACAAGTCCCAGTACACAAAGCTGGTCCTGCTAAGGAGACAGTTGTTGTTGTGTGCCGTTGAGTCGATTTTGACTCATAGCGACCCTGTGTCACAGACTAGAACTGCCCCATAGGGCCTTCTTGGCTGTAATCTTTATGGAAGGAGCCCTGGTGGTGCAGTGGTTAAGCACTCAGCTGCTAACTGAAAGGCCGGTGGTTCGAGTCTACTAGCAGCTCCATGGGAGAAAGATATAGCAATCTGCTCCCATAAAGATTATGGCTTAGGAAATCCTATGGGCCAGTTCTACTTTTCCATAGGGTTGCTATGAGTCAGAACTGACTTGATGGTACATAACAACAACAACACAATCGTTACAGGAGCAGATTGTCAGGTCTTTCTCCTGCAGAACCACTGAGTGGGTTTGAATGTTTTGGTCAGCAGCCAAGCACTTAACTGTTGCACCACCACTGGGTGGCATTCCACATTCTAGAGACTAAGAATATTAAAGAACCTGCTGCATCTGGGTCACTAAAAGCCTACCTAATCTGCCCAGGGCTCCAGAATCCATTTGGTGCTCAACAAGAGCAGAAAAAAATCTAAATCCCTTACCTTCCAGGCTGCCATTCATTCCATCCCTGGCCTTTCAGGTCAATTCCAGAGATCCAAATCCAAAGTTCAGGACTCTGGAGGTAACAATGTTTATAGGATGTTTTCCTTCCTAGTTCTTTACCTCAGTTACTTACCTTTAACCCTTTGGTATAGGGCAGACATATTTAGCCAAGGGGACAGAAGAAGGGAGCAGTAATCTATCCTAAATCACATAGCAGATAATTAGGTGAGCAATTACTGTCCCCACTTCCTCACATGGCTTTCACTGAGCACACTACCTCCTCCACATCTTCGGTTTTCCTTCACTGCAATCTCTGTCTCCCTTACTTCTCTGAGCCTCCCTTTCACTCTCCAGCATGCTTGGTGGCTTAGTTCAGGTACGCATAATGGAGTACTGTAGGAGGGCCCTGAAGGGAATAAAGACAGAGAATGAGGGGATTGCAGAGACGACTTTGGATCCCAAACAATGTGGTCAAGAAGGATATCTGGTCTTGTCACCCCATTCAATCAGAGTCCACACATAACATGTATTAGGTGTGGTTATGGATTGAATTGTGTCCTTCCTAAAGTGTTGAAATCCTAGCCACTGTGCTTATAAATATGACCTTGTTTGGAAATAAGGGTTTCTTTTGTTGTGTTAATGAAGCCATATGAGTGTATGGTGGATCCTAAGCCTAATCACTTCTGAGTTATAAGAAGAGCTGATTAGACACTGAGACACAAACAGGAAGAAGACAGACGCCAAGGAACACCGAGGATCACTGGCAGCCACCAGAAACTAGGAGAGAGGCTCACAGGAAGCATCCTTGATTTGGACTTTTAGCCTGCAAACTATGAGAAAATAAATTCTGTTCTTTAAAGCTACCCACTTGTGGTATTTCTGTTATGCCAACCCTAAGTAACTGAGACAGGTATCAATAAGAAGTGAGGAGGCGAATAAAAAGGTGAGCAGGACATGGCCCTGCTACCAAGAAACCTAATGAAAATCAGATTACTTGCCACCTTTGCCACATGTGCCTTAGATTATCAGCCCTTGATTTGGGGTTTACTGAGCAGAAACAGTGTCCTTCTTTTGAGCTAAACAAAACATGAGTTCCCACAAGGTGAGCTTCCTGAGCTGAGGCCACCTCTTGCTAGCAGCCCGTATACCTGTTCACTGGTAGCTTTCAGCTCTTCTGCCTCTGAGTGGTCACTAAACAGGAGGGTGAGGACTCCACTTGCTGGCAGAGAACAGACCTCAAACAAGACATTTCTTATCCAAGTTATAAGAAGTAGGTCTTGGCTTCTGACCCTGCCTATCATTGTAGAAGCCTCTCATCGTTTCTGGGCATCTTTTGGGGGCATTCTATGGGTGTTTGTGTGTCCTTTCAAAACCACTTGGGATGCTCTACTTTCTTCAACTCCAGCTCTGGTTCCTTGCAAGGGTATGTGCTGCACAACTCTGTTGTTGATTTTTTGTTTTTGTTGCCGATTTGTGATGTAGGAGACCCCAATGTGTTACAGAGTAGACCTGCTCCACAGGGTTTTCTTGGCTCTAATCTTAATGGAAGCAGATTGCCAGGCTGTTTCTTCCGAGGTGTCATTGGGTGGGTTTGAACTGCCAACCTTTTGGTTACCAGCCAAGCGTAAACCGTTTTTGCCACCTAGGCACCTTACAACTCTGAAATCCTGGAAGCTCCAGGATGGTGACTCAGCCCAGCCTCTGTCTCCTACTTACGGGATGCAGGTCAAGTAGAATTTGTCATACAATGCCCAAGACATCGATACAGCTCCCTACTGCTATATATTCTCCCTAAAAAGGAGAGAATTCTGAGTTATCATCACCACAGTTTCCTAAGCACTCCTAGATTCCTTGAGGAATGTTCTGGAAGATCATCTGTGGCCTTGCTATGCTAAAAATTCCCCTTTGGGGTTGGAGGTAGGGCTGAGACAAAGTGTAGGATCTTCCCTGTGAGCCTCCAGGTAAACCCAAATGAGGCCTGAATCCTGGAGATATAAATTCAGTCTGCAATTCCTGACATACTAGAAGTGTAGGAACTAGAGGCATGGCAACACAGAATTACCAATATATTTCAAGTCCCCATCCCCTTCTCCTCCACTCAGGGACATACTAAACTTTTAGCATCAAAGGAATGAGCCTGGTTTGGGAGATTGGAGCAAGCATACAAAACGGCACGGTGCTCTAACTACCTTCTTCAGGGATTTTAGGGTTAAGCCACTTTTCTTTCAATGGTGTATTGAACAGATCTGCTTTTACTAATGTCTTTTTTTATCAAAGGCACTAAACTCTGGAAAATGTGCTCAAATATCTCCCTTGGTCCCCACCCCCCGCCATGCTCTGCTCTCAGATGCCCATCCCTCCACCATTCACAATAGTCTTCCTTTGCCAAAATATACCTTTAATCATGAGAACTAACATTTACAGAACATGTTCTACGTGTCAGGCATGGTGTGTTGGTTTCCTAGGGCTGTGTAACATGGTACCACAAAGTGAGTGGCTTATAGCAACAGAAATTTATTCTCTTACAGTTCTGGAGGCAAGAAGTCCGCAATCAAGGTGTCAGCAGGGCCGCGCTCTCTCTGAAAGCTCTAGAAGATCCTTCCTTATTCTTCCAGCTTCTGGTGCTTCCTGACAATTTTTGGTGTGCCTTGGCTTGTAGATGCATCACTTCAATCTCTGCCTCATCTTCAAATGGCCATCTTCCCTGTGTCTCCTCTGTGTCTTTGTGTGTCTCCAAATCTCCCACTCCTTATAAGGACACCAGCCATTGAATTTATGGCCCACCCTATAGTCACTATAGGTTGGAATCAATTCGACAGCAACAGGTTTGGTTGATTCTTTTCTACTCCAGTATGACCTCATACTAGTTTAACTGATATCATCTTCAAATACCCTACTTCCAAACAAAGTCACATTCACAGCTACTGGGGGTCAGGGTTTCAACATATCTTTTTATTTTTTTATTGTGCTTTAGGTGAAAGTTTACAGCTCAAGTTAGTTTCTCATTCAAAAATTTATACAGATATTGTTTTGTGACATTGGTTGCAATCCCCACAATGTGACAGCACTCTCCCCCTTTCTACCCCAGGTTCCCCGTGTCCATTTGTCCAGTTTTCCTGTCCCTTCCTGCCGTCTCATCTTGCTTTTGGGCAGGAGTTGCCCATCTGGTTCAACATATCTTTTCAGAGGACACAGTTCAACCCATAATACATGGTCACATTGTCTTTTTTTGATCCCTGCAACAACCCGAAAGAGCTTTGGTGGTGGCTAAGTGCTTGGCTGCTAACCGAACCCACCCAGAAGCTTCATGGGAGAAAGACCTGGCAAGCTGCTCCCATAAAGATTACAACCTAGATAAGCTTATGGAGCTATTCACTGCATCACATGGGGTTGCTATGAGTCAAAATTGACTCAATGGCACCTAACAACAATAACAACACAACAACCCTATGAGAGAAATGTTAATATTTTCACTGTACAAATGAGGGGACTTGTTCAGGGAAGTCAGTTGACTTTCCCAAGATCATGAAGCTAGTTGGTGGTGGGGCTAAGATTCATATTATCCTTATCCTCTTTTATCCCGGTTTTAATTCAGAGTAACTATTGGAGAGGCTTCAAATATATTCATAAGTGAGCTGATTGGTATTAATAACAGCCAATATCTTAGTACCTACTATGTGTCAAGTATTTTACATATATACTTTCATTTAGCAATTTTGCAAGATACGTATTTCTCCCCCACTTTACAGATGAGGATCCTGAGGCTCAGAGAGTTTCAGCAACCTACCTAATGCTACATGAGAAGGGTAGCCAGCAATAGACAACTTGGGCTCCACAGCCGAAATGCCTGAGCTCAAATCCTGATTCTCCTACTTACTAGCTGTGTGACCTTGGGCAAGTTATTTATAACCTCTCGGTGCCTTCCTTTCCCTATCTGCAAAACAAAACTTGATAATACTTACCTCATAGGACTGCTATGAAGATTCAATGAGTTAGTACATATCAGGAAAGCTATTAAGGATAGGACTAGGAGGAATATTTTATTTTCTGATACAGAATCACCCAACTCAGGTCAAAGGTAAGTGCCAAAGAAGAGACATAGATCACTCTGTGAAAATACCCAGTTAGCCTGCTCCTGAGTAGCAAGCAGGGACTTAGGAACAGAAACACTTGTCATTTAGCACCCTGTCACAAGAACTGTATGTACTCTGCCAAAAGAGCTCTGGGCAGTGGCAACACCAGCAGGGCACATCTGGGTTGCTTGTTAACACTGAGTGCATAAAGAACGATGGACGTGGTGGTGAAAAAGAAGCAGTGTGCAAGAGCACCGCATCCCCCTCAAGGCCTGGAGTGACTGAGCTGAGAAGGCATACCTGAGGATGAACAGGAGGAAATGACAATCCAGAGAGTGGGAAGAGACTGAGGAGTCTCAGGAAGGAGCTGCAGGGCTCTGTTCAAGGCCAGGCCCCTGAGAATACCATCAGTTGAAACCAGTTGCTACCAAATCGACTCTGACTCACGGTGACACCATGTGTGTCGGACTAGAATTGTACTCCGTGGGGTTTTCAATGGCTGATTTTTTGGAAGTAGATCACCAGGCCTTTCTTCTTAGATGCCTGTGAGTGGACTGAACCTCCAACCTTTCAGTTAGCAGCCAACTGTGTTAATCGTTTGCATCACCCTGGGACTCTGAGAACACCAGTGTCTAGAAACATTCCAACAAACCATCTACCTCAATGCACCTTTTCACAAAGTCACCATTATGCTCCTTTCTTCCCCAAGTGCCTTCCTTTAAAAAAAAATCTCACATAACAAAATAGTCTCCTGGATGTTAGTGCCATTAAAGCCCACATTGTCACTGGCAAACACACACACACACTAATAGTCCATGAAAATATTCACCAACGCTGCTCTCACAGCACAAATCCACCCCTCCCCCTGAAATTTACCAAAAAGGAAAGGACACCCTGTGCAGTCCTTTTGTTTACCTAAACCTCAGCCCATTGTACAGGGCAAACCCCCTGGGCTAAATCAAATGAAGGCAAAACCAAGTGAACAACTTTTACCAGACCTTGCAAATGGCCGGCAGCAGGTCAAAATCTGTGACGTCGTAGACCCATCTCACATCATGTACATTAATGTATTTTTACAAAAATAACATGCACCTTCCACTTTTGTTTGTCAACCATTCCCACCCCCCATGAGGTATTTTCATAAGCGCTGCTGTGCCAGTTTTTTTTTCACATGTTGCTGTAAAAAAAAAAAAAAAATCAGCATAGTGTGGGAGGAGGACGTGGTTAGCAAACAAATGCAGAAGGTTCAAGTTATTTGTGTAAAAATACGGTAATTACTACATTACCATTGCCCTAAGCTTGAGCACCTATAAACTATTGCATTTACAGGCCATAAAATTAAGTTTTGGGATTATAATCTAATCTATAGTTATAGGCAACACAAAGACCAGAAAAGCTACAGAGACATTCTTAAAACACTGTATGGTAAACAGATTTCGATGTCTAGAATTTAACTACATGGAATTTGTTCCCAACTTCCTGCAATTTCTGATCTCTGGATAATATCACCTTCTCCCTTTTTGCTCTCACAGCCCTTCCACCAGCTTTGTAACTTAATTCCCTGTATTAAATCCTTCTCTGTTCAAAATACCTAAAGTGATTTCTATTTTTCTGTCTGAACACGTACGAGAAACCCTTCTTTCAATTTTTTTCTCTTTGTACATTTGTATAAATACTCAAGTTTTCATGTTCGGGTCTCTGTCCTTTGTTCTTATGTTACTGGGTTCTTCAACAAGACCTTTCTATTTTTAATTTTTTTCTCCTTGTTTCTTCCCATGACCCACTCAACATTGGCAGGCAAAATTTGATGCTTGTCTCCGGTTGTGCTCCTCTGCTTTTGGACCATTGTTTCATTAAACTGGAAAACAACTTTAAAGCACTGAGCAGGCCCAATCCCCTTCCTTGGAAGACACCCATTCACTGAAACTTTTGGACCATTGGATCATTAAAAAAAATGCCTGCCACAGCAGGGCTCTGCCCCTGGTGCTAGGAACTATGCATAACTAATGAACAGGAAAATTGGTATCAAACCGGACCAAGCAGTCTCAACATGTTTCTAATGATGACTTCCAAATCTCCCAATTGTATTTCCTTATACATTTTCTTCCCTTCCTAAATGAATACTCTAAGCCTTCATTGGCCCACTAACACTTTCGAGTCTATATTTCCTCTTTGTTTCCTCTTCAACGTATTGCACTTGTTCTGTAGAGCTTTACCCCAGCTTTTTGGTCACACTGTACACATTTTAATAACTACTTGTCTTGGCCTCTAGTTGTGAACATGAAGATTTCATAGATATCCAGATACCTGGGAGATCTAAGGGTAGAGTTTATCTTGTAGTACTGCAAGTGACATAAGGGATAGATACTGTTGTGGATTGAATTGTGTCCCCCGAAAAGATTATTTGGAAGTTCTAACCCCTGCATCACTTGTTTAGGGAAATACGTTTTTTCTTTGCAGAATTTATCAGTTAATTTAGTGAAGTCATACCAGGGTAGGGTGGGTCCTAATACTAATCCCTCCAGAGTGGCATCTTATAAAAGGGAAGAACAGACAGGAAAACAGTCACACACACAGGAGGATGACAGACAGAGGCAAAAGCATCTATAAGCAGCAAAGGAACGCCAGAGATTGCTGGCAGCCACCAGAAAGTAGGAGAGAGGCATAGAACAGTTCCTCTCTCAAAGCCCCTGGAAGGAATTGACACAGCTGAGACCCTGATTTGTACATCTAGCCTCCAGAACTGTGAGAAAATAAATTTCAGTTCTTTAAAGCCACCTATCTTGTGATTTTTTGTTATGGCAGCCCTGGTTACTAAGACAGGCACTATATCTCTGTTTCAAATATGAGGTAAATAACGTGCAGAAGAGTTTACTGCTTGCCCCAAATCACATAGATTATAAGAGGCAGAGCCAGGGTCTGAATCTGGATTCTTCTGATGCCATAGCTCATGCTTGTCCCACCATTCAGAGAAGGAGCCTCTGAGTGTGACAAGGGGAGTCAAGAAAGGCTTCACAGAGGCAGAAGTAAATGTCAGAGTCCTGCAATCAGCCAATAAAAAAATAAACAAAAGCATAGATTTTAAATTCCAGCAAAATTCTCTCTCTAATCTGTCAACATGAGGTACTTCTTGAATAACTGTTTCATTCAGGTGTTTCTCAGCAAGTCCAGAAGCAGACAGGCCGTTCTGAAGCGCCCTCCAGGGTTCATTTGTCCTGAGTCATACTTTACATGGAATACAGTTATGCACAGAAGGAGAGAGATGTGGTAAGATACTGAGAGAAATAGAAGTGAAGGAAGACTGAAAGTAGGGATATGACAAATGTTGCCTTTATATGTCTGTTCACTTGTTACAATAAGCATGTATTATTTTATCATTTGAAACACACGTAATGAAAGAAAAATTATGAGCTTGTGGCAAAGGTAATACTTAATGCTCATCAAATCCCATTTTATTCTTCTTCCTGCATACACAGGAAGACTTCATTTCCCAGCCTCCCTTGCAATTAGATTGGGCCTATGTGACTGGATTTTGACCAAAGGGATATGGGCAGAAGTGATATATACCACATCCAGGCCTGGCCATAAAATTCCCCATGTGATTCTCTGCACTCTCTCTTCTTCTGTGCCAAACTTTTGAGGCCACATGATTAAGATGGCAGTATCACGAGATAAATGGAGCCTAGATCCCTCAGTCACTTATTGGAGGAAAGCCACCAAGGATAGCTACTTGACCCACATCAGACAATAACCTGTTGTATTAAGCCACTGAGAATTTAGAGTTTCTTTGTTACTGCAGCATGGCCTTACTTATCCTGACTAATATGGAGCTCATATATGCCAAAGATTTTCAATGTGTGTCACACAGAAGACCCAGAGAGAACCTCTTGGATATTTCACACTTGGAAATAGCCTTTCAGTGCTAACTATATTTTTTCAGATTCTAAGCTTATATGAGGACACATTTCTGAGTATAGTCCCTTTCTCTTCTTCTACCTCCAAATTATCTTCTCGTTCTCACTTTGTTGTGTTTGTTCCGAAAGGAAATAAATTATGGACTTCATCCAAAACCAAACAGTACACACACTTTACATTCTCATTTAAAGAAGACCTGAAAGAGGAAGAAATTTTATTCCCCCTCAGGGATCATTCTGAGTTTTACTATTCTAATATTTACTTACTGCTATAGTAACACCTTGGATAAACTATCAGGGACTAAGTTGTTCGGGACAGACAAATGTTCCAGATAACTGAGTTTACGCATTTTGGCATTAAAATGCTATTGACTTTAAAATGTTTTGAATAAAATATTTATGAAGCATGTTAAATGAAATACTGTGACTCTAGCTTTACCTTTTCCAGGTGGTTCAGGATCACCCTGAGTTCCTTGAATGCTCTACACCCCCTTAGGGCCTTGCACCTGCCAGTACCTCTGTCCAGAATGGTCTTTCCCCTTCTTTGTCTAGTTAAATCTTTCTCTTCCTTTAGATCTCATTCCAAAGACCAGTTCCCTCAGGCATGACTGTACACATATACTAAAATTTATCAAATTGTTCACTTAAAATGGAAAGTATGTAAATTATATCTCAATAAAGCTGTTAAAAACAAAACATACCCTCAAGTAGGTAGCGCACAGTGCACAATTCCACCCTCCTAAGTGTGGGTTGCACAGAGTGACTTCCTTCCAAAGAGTACAGTAGGGAAAGGGCAAACACTACCTCAACTGGGTCATCAAGGTCAGTATCAACAGTTATAAATCATGTTGATAGTATATACCTTTAATATTGTTGTTGTTCTTGTTAGGTGCCGTTGAGTCAATTTCGACTCATAGCAACCCCATGTGACAGAGTAGAACTGCCCTATAGGGTTTTCTAGGCTGTAATCTTTACAGGAACAAATTGCCAGGTCTTTCTCTCGTGGAACACTGCGTGGGTTCGAACCACCAACCTTTCAGTTAGCAGCTGAGCTCTTTAACCATGGCACTACCGGGGCTCCTTACCCTTAATATAATGTGATGAAAATGGCATTTACTTCTGTGTTCTTCCTCCCCATAAACCATAACCCCAGTCTGATCATGAGGAAAACATCATTCAAACCCCACTTGAGGGAGCTTCTAGAAAATACCTGACCAGTACTCCTCAAAACTGTCCAGGTAATCAAAAACAAGAGAAGTCTGAGAAACTGTCACAGAAAAGAGGAGCCTACAGAGACATGACAACTAAAATGTGGTGTCCTGGAACAGAAAAAGAGCATTAGGTACAAACTAAGGAAATCTGAATAAAGTATGGACTTTAGTTAATAATAATGTATCAGTGTTGGTTCACTAATTGTAACACATGTACCATACTGATGTTGGATGATAAATAATAGGGGAAACTGGGTGTGGGGTATATGGGAACTCTGTACTATCTTTACAATTTTTCTACAAATCTAAAACTGTCCTAAAATATAATTTTATTATCTTTATTTTAATTCACACCAAAAAAAAAAAAAAGAAAACAACTCCCTAGCCCTTCAAGCCAGATCAAGTTCCTCTGCTGTATGTTCTTACAGCAATCTGGATTATTGAATAAATGAATTAATTAATTTTTCACCATTTGCAATTATATATTTGTGCATTTTGCTCATTCTTGTATTCTGGGTGCAAGGTCAGGGCCTAATTCTTTTTTTTTTTTACTGTAATTTATTTTATTTTTTGTTGTTGTTATTGAGAATATACACAGCAGAACATACACCAACGCAACAATTTCTACATGTACAATTCAGTGACGTTGATTACATTCTTCCAGTTGTGCAACCATTCTCACCCTCCTTGTCCAAGTTATCCCTCCCCCATTAACATAAACTCTCTGCCTGTAAGTTTGCTATTTACTCTTTCAAGTTTCTGTTGTGAATTTGATCCCATATAGATAGGTCTTAAAAGAACACAAGGCTCAAGGAAGACATTTTTACTAATTAAGCTAAACTACTGTTTGGGTTAAAGAAGACTTCAGGGGATATTTCTGGTTTAAGGTTTAAAGATTATCTCAGGGCAATAGTTTCAGAGGTCCATCCAACCTCAATGGTTCAGGGCCTGGCCCTTGATGTTGTTGTTAGTCGCTGTTGAGTTGGCTCTGACTCATGACGACTTTACGCATAACAGAAAAAAACGCTATCCAAGCCCTGCACCATCTTCCAGCACTGTATCAGACAATATTCTAATTTTTGGAAATAGTCACTAAGCCTTTCTTCCTACTCTATCTTGGTCTGGAAGTTCCACTGAAACCTGTCCATCATGGGTGATCCTGCTGGTATTTGAAATACTGTTGGCATATTTCCAGTATAATAGCAACGTGCAAGGCACCACGGTATCACAAAATGACAGACAGGTAGTGGTGGCTCTTGATAGGTCCTTGGTAATAAACATATAAAAAGTGTAATATATAAGTTTCATAACAACAAGATTTTGTCTGTTTTGTTCCTACCATATCTCCATCACCTGGACAGTGCCTGGCACATAGTAGCACACAATAAATACAAATTCCTCACTATGTTGAGTCAAGAAATACTTTCCCAAGTGGTTTGAGTTTGGGGCAAAGACATTTTAGCTCAATCTGTCTGATATCTTTAATTAAGCTTGTGGAGGTATTGATAGTAGAAATTTTTTTCTCCAGGTGAACTGGGAGGCAGAAGGAGTTGATCTATAACAAGAGAAGAATGAAGCCAACACTCAGAGTGAAGGAAAGACAAAAGACAGAGACACCCAACAGGATTCCCAGGAGTGCTGTCTTCTCTGGTCCCAGTCAAGTCTTGTGGCCATTTGTGTCCTGGGAGATGGCCTTATTCTGTGTAATCCAAAGAGTACTGACCATTGGATCCTGCTACTTTAGTTCAACTTCATCAAGACTTTATCTACATTGTGTTTGTCTTGTCTGTGTTTCTCCTATGAAACCTACTGAATCAAATTAAGGTGGGGAAATATCACCTGTGATATTATGAAGAGTGTAAAAAGAGACAAGAGGGAATAGAAAATGGGGGTAAGAAAGGGAAAGCGGAGGATAAGAAAAAGAAAGGAGGAAAGAATTAGAAATAAGTGAAAATAACCTAACAAATATACAGAAACAAATAAGATACAGGTTTCAAAGTGTCGTTCATTTGTTCATTCAACAAATATGTAGTGAGCACATACTATGTACTAGGCCTCATTCTAGGTGTTAGGAATGCAACACTCAACAAAACGATAGAAACTACTGCTCCCAGGGAGCTTATATTCTGGTGGGGGTGGGGGGAGCTGGACAGAAAATAAACAAATAAATAAGAGATATCAGAGACGGGTAAATATTTACACAACAATTTAAAAATAGTCAGCTGAGAGAGACTGAGCGCCTACTTGATATTAGTTGGTCAGGGAAGGCCTCTTTAAGAAGGTGGCATTTAAGTTGATATCCGAATGACGAGAAGACATGTAAAGATGGTGGAGGGTATGTGGGGACAACAATCTAGTCAGAGCAAAGAACTGGTACCCTAAGTCTCTAAGGCAGTGACCCTACGACAGTGGTTCAAGAGAGGAGGAGGTGGGATTTTACCCCCCAGGGAACATTTGCTATTGTCTAGAGACATTTTTGGTTGTTACAACTTGGGGGGAGAGGAATGTTACTGGCATCTAGTGGGTAGAGGCCACAGATGCTGCTAAATATCCTACGATGCACAGGACATTTCCCATAATAAAGGATTATCCAAAGAGTCAATAGTGCAGTGGTTGAGAAACCCTCCTCTAAGGTCATCATGAACTTGTCATCTCAAGGTATAGAAAGCAGGATACTATGCTGGGAGAAGAGTAGAAGAGATGGCAGGGCTATGAAGGAATATCAGGGAAGTAGGCAGAAGCCATATGGTGCATGGCCTTCTAGACCCCGGTAAGGATTTGAATCTTATTCTAAATGTGATCAGGAGCTAATAAATATTTTAAAACTGAGACGTAATCATGGACTAATTTATTTTAGAAACAATTACTCTGAGTCTTGTGTAAAATATAGGTTGGAGGGGGCAAGCATGAATACAACCAATTGGAGGTGTTTACAGTAGAGAGTTGATGGTGGTTTAGATGTAGGCAAGAGCGGTAGAGATAAAGAGAAATAAAGGTTTGAGATCTATTTTGCAAGTAGAACTCACAGGTCATGCTGAAGAAGTGAATGTGGAGGGTGTGGGAAAGAGAGGAATCAAGATTAATTGAAGACAGGGCCAGCTTCACTGTGTCTTGTACAACAGCCATCCTGGCTCCAGTCTGGCAATGCCATGAAACATTTGGCAGGCCACTTGTCAGGGGTCTGTCGACTTCCCTAGATCTAGATACCAGGCTCTTCCCAGCACAGAGGTTACAGTTCCTTCATGATGGCCTGTCCACCATGGGTTGGGACAACAGGTCCGTGGGGAGAGGAGATTTACTTCTTTGTTTCAGGCTGGGACCCACATCTTCATTTTGCTCTGGGCATCACAAATTATGTAGCTGACCCTGCCTGAAGTTTTCCTGTTTGAGCCACTAGGTGCTTACTTAGCACCATTTACCAAGATTGGAAAGAATAGGGGTGTGGGGATAGGTTGTATGAAGAGGGAGAGGGGCTCAAGGGTGCAACTCGAGACTTGTTTAATCTTAGATGTCCATGAGACATCTAACTGGCGAGGTCACATAGGCAATTGTGTACATCTATTTACAATTCAGAGGAGGTACAAAGTTGTAGGCATAAAGCTGGGATTCATCAACCTGCTGATAGTGCTTAAAACAATAAGAGTGAATGAGATCTTCTAGACAGGGAGTGAAGAGAAGAGGACCCAGACCCAAGACCTGAAGACATTTAGAGTTTGGGAGAGAAGGAGAAAACAGCAAAGAAGATTGAGAATAAGCTGCCAGTGTGAGAGAAAGAAAGCTGGGATACAGGGAAATGTTTCAAGGATTTCTCTCCTGAGCTCTAGACATCAATTCAACTGCCCGCTTCTTGCATTCACGCTTGCCTCCTCCCACTCATATTTTACAAAAGAATCAGAATAATTGTTTCTAAAATAAAAGAGTCCATGGTTACTTCTCAGTTTTAAAATATTTGTTGGTTCCTGACCACATTTAGAATAAGATTTTCTCTTCTTGATGGTACCATTAGTATCTAAACTCAACATTTCAAAACTGAACTCATCATGGTACCCCAAGACCTGATTCTTTTCCCGTACTCCCCATTTTGATAAATGGCACTAACATTGATCTAGCAGATAAAGCCAGATTCCTTACTCCTTATTATCCCTTATGACCACATCCGATAACCTAGACCTGTTAATTCTCTCTCCTGGATACATATCTCCTGAATTCTACCCCACTGCAACTACCTTAGTTATCAACTAAATTTCTACTGTAACCTCTTAAGTGGTCTGCCTGCCTTCAATCTTGCATGCTGCCAAGACGTTCTCCAGACCATGACCAGAGGTATCTATCTAAGACACAAATTGAATCACAGCCCTTGGTGGCTCACAGCAAACTGTATAACAGGAGGTTATCCAAGCATACAATCCCTTCCCAACCCCTTCCTACTCTGGCCTCATCCTGGCCATTTACCCTCTTGTACATCCTTTGCTTCAATCAAGTGAATTATCTATGTTTTCCTCTGGATCTGCACACCTGCTGCTCCTTCTACCTGATTGCCCCCCCTTACCTCCAGCCCATACCCTTACCCTTCACCTGGTCCACTCCCACTGGTCTTTCAGGACTCATTTCAGCTGTCCATCTCTTCAAGAATGACTTTCTTGACTGACTCCAACCTGCCACAAAAAAGAAAGAAAGAAAGAAAGAAATTGAGGTAAACGTCTTTTCTGTGCTCCCAACAGCAGGCTGCACTTAACTCTATCATAATGCTTATTACGGTGTATTATAATTGTCTGTTTATCTATCTCCTCCATCAGACAGTGAGCCTCTGGAGGACTGGGACTCAGTCTTACTCTGTACGAGTTCCCACCTCCTAACCCAGCAAATGGCTTTTTGAATAATCAGATGCATGACTTTTGGAGTGGTGTGTCATCTGAGAGACAGTTAAGGGAACTGGGAATGCTCAGGAAAGGAGAAGAATTTATGGGGACATGAGCGCTGCCTTGCATATTTGAAGGTATACCATATGAAAGAATGAGTAAATTGAGTTGTGTTGCAGAGGAAAGAATGAGGACAATGCCAATAAGTGGAAGGTTTAGAAGGCAACACTTTGGCTCAGTGTCTGGAGGAGCTTTCTCCTAATTAAAGTGGTTCAAAAGTGGAATGAATGGGCAGCTTTGTAAGGTACTAGGCTTCCTGTAAGCCAAAATGTCCAGCCACAGCTAGATAAACATCTTACAAGAATATTGTAAAAAGGCTACCATTTCCTCCAACTTAGAGAACCAACAACTCTTAATCAAACAGCCATGTCAGTGGAGCACCCTCCCTGTGAGGAGCACTGCAGTGGGCTGTGTGGGGAGACATAGGAGGTGTGATCCCACTACTAAGGAGCTTAGACTCTAGTTAGCATTTTGGGTTACAGATGGCAATGCAGACAGTATCATGGTTAGTACCGCCACCAGGAGAACAGCAGCGAAAAGCCCAATCAAGTTATCTCTGGAGGCTGAGCTGATGGTGCTCACAGCTGGGAAATCTGGAGCCGACCACAAGTATATTGAGCATGCATTTAACTCTTACGAAAGTTAGTGTAAGTTACCTGAGTAACTGAGGGGAACCGCCTCATACAAGGCTCAAAAGTTTTGTTATTTCAAAAAGACTTTTCTATTCATCTTTGAAATGTGTCACTGTTTTGGTGGACATTTGTTGGTTTGTAATCACATTTTGCTTAGGCCAGTAGTAGGATGGGAGCCCTGGTTGTGCCATGGTTAAGGACTTAGGGGCTAACTGAAAGGTTGGCGGTTCAAACCCACCCAGTGGCTCCACAAGAGAAAAGACTTGGCAATCTGCTCCTGTAAAGATTACAGCCCTGGGAACCCTATAGGGAAGTTCTACTTTGTCCTGTAGGGTCACTATGAGTTGAAATTGACCTGTCGGCAAACAACAATTGTAGTAGAATGAGATTTTCTCCTGGGTACACCCCAGCCAATGACAGGGGCGTAGGACCACAGGAAACACCGGTTATAAGGCCAGCTTAAGTTTAGACATTGATTACAGCTAAGAATGGAAGACTATATTAAAAGAAAGAAAAGCAGATTGCAAAATAGCTTACACTGTGCAATCCCACTTCGGTAATATGTATGTATAAATACACACACATACATGTTCGTGGAAACAAACTGTGAGTATATGGGAGTATAATTATCTCTGAATGGTGAAATTCTGAGTGAATTTTACCTTCTTATTGTTTCTCTGAATTTTCTACTCCCTTTACAATCGATATGTATAATTTCTAAAATTAAAAATAAAAAGCATTTGTCAGGATGAAACACTGAACAAATAATGTTCCAGAGAAATCAATAAAGTGAAGACTGAGAATAAATTATTTCCACACACTCAGCCTGTTGCTCAGGAAGTGTCTGGATGCTGTTCATTTGTTGATTCACTTATTTATTCCTTCACTCAACAAACATACCTGAGCACCTACTATATGCTACACTGCTCTAGGCTCTGAGAACAGGGTGGTGAAAACCAGACAAGGTTCCCACACTCTTAGCGCTAACATTCTGGTGGGGAGAGTCAGACAATAAGCAAACAAGCAGGATAATTTCAGAAAGTAGTAAGTGCTGGGAAGGAAGTGAAGCAGGGGATGGCATAGAGTTCAGGGAAGAGGGTGCTTCTTAGGAAGGCTGCTCAGAGACAGACTCTGAGCAGACAAAAGGAGCCAAATGAATAACAGAAGCCAGCCAGGGGAGGGGGAGGGGAAGGATAAGAGCCTGCAGTCGGGAAGGAGGCTGCCATGTTTGAGGCACTCACAAAAGGCTGGTGTGTCTGGGCCCTGAGTGAATGGGAGAGTGGCTGAGATGAGAGAACTGGACAAGTAGGGCCTTGCAGGCTATAATCTGGAGTTTAGATCATGCAGGCACTCCTGTGGACAGCCCAAGCCATGTGAGTGAGCCATCTTTGTCATCTAGCCCTAAGGCAATAGAAGCATTGCAATACTTAAGCAGGAAACTGACACAACCTGATTTACTTTTTTTTTTAAGAATCATTCTGCTGTATCAAGAATGGATTGGGGACAGGGGCCTGAGATAAGATGGCCCAAGCAGTTTGCGATTGCTGCTAAACTAAAGGTTGGCAGTTTGAATCCACCCAGGGACTCCACAGAAGAAAGGTGTAGCAAACTACTTCCGCAAAGATTACAGCCAAGAGAACCCTATGGAGCATTTTTTCTCTGTCTCATGGGGTTGCATGAGTCGGAATCAACTCAATGGCAATGGTTCTTTTTTTATTTTTTCAATCCAGGGTACTATTGCTATGTAAATATTATTCCAAAATGTAGTGGTATAAAACAATGACCATTTAATTTTGTTCACAATTTCATCGATCAGAAATTTGAGAAGGGCTTGGCTGGTCCTTTCCCACCTGGGGTCTCTTAAGCAGTTGCAGTCAGGTGTCATCTGAAGGCTCGCTGGGGCTGGATGACCAAGATGGCTCACTCACGTGCCTGTCAGATGGATGGTTAGCTAGGACTGTCATAAGAGTGCCTGCATATGGCCTCTCCTGCATGGTAGTCTCAGGGCAGTTGGACTTCTTACATGGGAAGTGATGTCTCACACACACACACACACACACACACACAAACACCATAATGTCCCAAGAGAAGTAAGCAAAAGCTGTATGGCCTTTTCTAACTATCCTAGGAATTCACACAACACCACTTCCACTACATTCCACTGGTACAAGCAAGTCCTTAATTCCAGCCCAGATTCAACAGGAAGGGACATAGACCTCCCACCCTTTAATGGGAGGAGCATCAAATTATTTGAGGACGTATTTTAAAACTACCACAGCAGGAAACAAGTTAGAAAGCTATTGCTGTGGTTTAGGTGAGAGAGCTCGGCAGTGGTAGTAGAGATGGAGAGAAGAGAACAAAGTCAACATATGTTTGGAGGTACAATTTACAACTCAGAAGAGAGGTCAGGACTAGAGGTATAAATCTGGAAGTCATCGTATATGGACGACATTTAAAATATTTAAAGTTGGATTCGATGAGATTACCTAGATAACAAATGTCGAGAGGGACACACCAGGACCAGACCCCAAAACACTCCAACATTAATGGATCAGATGGAGGAGGAAGAGTGAACACAAGAGACTGAAAAATAGTAACCAGTGAGATTAGAAGGAAATCAGAAAAGTTAGGTGTCTTTGGAAGCTGAGCAAAGAAACTGTGCCAGTAACGAAAGACTGGTCAGCTGGGTCAAGTAGGGCTGCAAAGGCAACGAACATGAGGACAGAGAAGTGACCACTGGTTTGGAGAAGAGCCTCAAGGAGCAGTAGGAAAGAAGTCAGACTTGAGTAGACCGAAGAGTGGATGGGAGGTGAGGAATTACTGATTTCAATTAGAGACTCTTTGAAGCAGATAGGACCCCTTGGGTGATGCAAACAGTTAATGTGCTCGCCGCTAACCAAAAGGTTGAAGTTCAAGTCTACCCAGATGTGGCTTGGTGATCTACTTCTGAAAATCAGCCACTGAAAACCGTATGGTGCACAGTTCTACTCTGACACTCATGGGGTCACCATGAGTCAGAATCAACTCGACAACATCTGCTTGGGAGCAGAGAAATGGGGTCATAACTGGTAGGTGTATGGAACCAAGAAAGAGTTTTTTGTTTGGTTTTTTTTTTTTTTTTTTTTTTTTTTTTACAAATAAGCAATACTAGAGTATGTGTACGTGCTGACAGGAGTGACCAAGGAGAGGAAGAAACTTCTGATCTAGGAGGAGAGAGATGGGGTAAGTGAAGCTAAATCCTTGAGAAGAAAGAATGGCTCCAGGCATAAATGGAGGGACTGGTCTATCAGGGAAGACAAAGTTTGAGGACACAGATACAGGTAAGTGGGGAGACCTGAAATAAGAGGGACTCCTCTCTACTTACTTCTATTTTGTCAGTAAAGTACAAAATAAAATCACCACCTACTGTGGGGCAGGAGTGAGATGGCAGTATTTGAATCCTTGCTACCTGCGTGACTTTGGCAAATTACTTAGTCTTTCTGTGTTCTGGCTTCCTCATGAGTAAAATAGGACAATAACAGTGTTGTTAAGATTAACAAAGAATCCACAGAACACTGAGCAGAGTGCCTAGGACACAGCAGACACTCAATGTTGTGAGCCACTATTATTATAAAGAGCCCTGGTGGTGCAATGGTTAAGTACTTGGCTGCTAACTGAAAGGTTGGCAGTTCGAACCCACACAGCGGCTTCATGGGAAAAAGACCAGGTGATCTGATCCTGTAAAGATCACAGCCTATAAAACCCTATGGGGCAATTCTACTCTGTCATATGGGGTCAATATGAATCAAAATCAACTTGACAGCACACAGCAACAACAGCAACATCATTATTATTATCATACAACCATGGAAACAGCTCGTATGGGTCCCTGTGCCTGAGAAGCACTAGAGGTTACTGATTTCATTCCTTTTCATATGTTATAGCACAGGGAAGGCCTATGGAGTCTCCTTTCCTTTTCTCCATATTATCTCTGCTTTTTTCATCTGAGACCAAGCTCCAAGCTTTTTCCAGTCAGCATTCTGCATCAAAACCCACACTTAAAAATGGCCTTGATTATGGGGACTATGGTCTTGGGGAACATCTAGCTCAATTGGCATAACATAGTTTATAAAGAAAATGTTCTACATTCTATATTGGTGAGTAGCGTCTGGGGTCTTAAAAGCTTGTGAGCCACCATCTAAGATACTCCACTGGTTTCACCCCATCTGGATCCACTGGTTTCACCCCATCTGGATCCGCTGGTTTCACCCCATCTGGAGCAAGACAGAATGAAGGAAACAAGAGACACAGGGAAAAGGTTAGTCCAGAGTACTAATGGACAGCAACTACCATGGTCTCCACAAGACTGAGTCCAGGACAACTAGATGGTGCCCAACTGCCCTGACAAGGATCACAATAGGGGGTCCTGGACAGAGCTGGAGAAAAATGTAGAACAAAATTCTAACTCACACACACTAAAAAAAAGACCAGACTTACTGGTCTGACAGAGACTGGAGAAACCCTGAAGAGTATGGCCCCCGGACACCCTTTTAGCTCAGTAATAAATTCACTCCTGAGGTTCACCCTTCAGCCAAAGATTAGACGGGCCCATAAAACAAAATGAGATTCAATGGGCACACCAGCCCAGGGGCAAGGACAAGAAGACAGGAGGGGACAGGAAAGCTGGTAATGGGGAACCCAAGGATGAGAAGGGGAGAGTGCTGACATGTCATGGGGTTGGCAACCAATATCGCAAAACCATATGTGTACTAATTTTTTAATGAGAAACTAGTTTGCTCTGTAAACCTTCATCTAAAGTACAATAAAAAATAAACTATAAAAAATGTCCAAGAAAATTGGAAAAGAACAATACCGTATGTAACCTTTAGAAATGAAAACATAATGATTAAAATTAAAACCTCAATGGACTTTCCAGACAAAAACAGACAATTTGACACAAGTATACTGTCACTAATGGAAGTTCTGAAAAATGTACATTAGGCAGAAGAAGAAATCCCAGATGGAAAGTATGAGATAAAGAAAAGAATACAAAAAAGGGGTTAGTATATCAGTAAATTTAAATGACCATTAACTATGGAAACAAAGTATCTGATGAGGTTAGAAAAGCTAGTACATAAGTTAACCATAATCCATTGCCGTCAGTTCAATTCCAACTCATAGCGACCGTATAGGACAGAGTAGAACTGGCCCATAGAGTTTCCAAGGAGCCCCTGGTGGATTTGACCTGCTGACCTTTTGGTTAGCAGCCGTAGCTCTTAACTACTACACCACCAAGGTTTCCAGTATACCAGTTGGGAAGGGAGAAATAGAGTTAACTGATATCTAAATTCTCTCTCAATTTCCCTCCAAATAATGCTGGAGATACAGATTTATTTATATTCTGATAAAATTTTTTAGCTAAATTTCTTGCTCATTATGTGATCTCTGTTCTGTACATTTCAGTACAGGGCATATAAAGGGACAATTTTGTGGGTCTCTATATGCTAAATTTCCAACTTATTTCTAGATTCCTCAGTAATTCAGATGCTCTAATATTATAAATAATGAACATACAAATTCACTGTACAGTTTTCACTTGTTGCTGTTAGTTGCCACCTAGTTGATTCCTATTCATGGCAACACCATGTGTACACAGTAGAACTGCTTCATAGGGTTTCTAAAGCTGTAATCTTACGTAAGCAGGCTGCCACATTTTTTCTCGCGAAGAAGTTGGGGGATTTGAACCACCAACCTTTCGATTAGGAGCTGTGCTTAACCATTTTGCCACCTTGGGCTATCATTACTGAATATATTAATCAAAGATTCTATAGAAGAATCCTGATCAAAAGGAGAAAACAGAACAGAATTTCAAATTTCTATGGAATCCAGACTTTCTGGAGCCATCAAGACTAGATGAACCCACCAAGCTATTGCCCTGAGACAGTCTTTATGTTTCTTTTCCATTAACATAAACTCGTAGCCCCCTAAGCTTCCTATCTAACCTTTCAAGCTGTGTTATCAATTTGGTCCCACGTAGATAGTTCTTCAAAAGAGGACAATGCTTAAGCAGATATTCTGTACTAATTAAGCTAAACTATTGTTAAAGAAGAGTTCAGGGAATATTTTAGTTTAAGGTTTAAGGCCAAGAAAAGGAGGGAAAAAATGATTGTACAACTTGACGAGTGTAATGGTTGTCATTCAGTTGTACATGTAGAAATTGTTGAATTGCTATATGTTCTGCTGTGTATATTTTCAACACCAAAAATAAATAAAATTGTTAAGAAAGGGCCTTGACTCAGTCTCATACAAAACTAAACATAGGCTTACCATATGATCCGACAATTGTGCCCCTAGGCATTTATCCAAATGAATTGAAAATGTATGACCACAAAAAACTTGCACATGAATGTTGATAGCAGCTTTATTTATAATTGCCAAAAATTGGAAGCAATCAAGATATTCTTTAATAGGACAGTGGATAAACAAACTGTGGTACATCAATATAATGAAGAATTATACAGTGATCAAAAGCAATGAGCTATCAAGATATGAACAGACATGAAAGAAGCTTAAATGCATATTGCTAAGTGAAATAACCAGTCTGAAAAAGCTACCTGCTATAGGATTCAAAATATGTGACGTTCTGGAAAAGGCAAAACTATAAAGACTGTAAAAAGATCAGTGGTTGCCAGGAAGTCAGGGGAAGGGGGAAATAGGGGGAGCACAGGGCTTTTTTTAAGTCAGTGAAATTATTCTGCATGATGCTATCATGGGTGGACAGATGCTAGTATGAATTTGTCAAAACCCACAGGACTGTACACAAAGAGTGAAACCAAAGGTAAGCTATGGACTTCAGTTAATAATAATATAACAATGTGTGTTCATCAATTGCAACAAATGTACCACAGGAATGGAAGATATTACTAATAGAAGAAACTGTGCAGGGGGGTAGGGATACATGGAACGAAACTCTCTGTACTTTCTGCACGATTATTCTATAAACCCGAAACTGCTTTAAAACAATAAAGTCTTTTTTTTTTTTTAAGTGGCCTTGACAAATTTATAGAGACCAAAAGTAGATTAGAGGTTACCAGGAGCTGGGAGAGGGGAGAATGAAGTGTTATTCCTGCTTAAGGAGTACAGTATTTGGGGTGAAAAAAAAGTTTTAGAAATAGATAGTGTTGATGGCTGCACAACATTGTGAATATAATTAATGCCACTGACTTGTACAGTTAGAATAGCAAATTTTTTGTTGTATGTATCTTACTACAATAAAATTTTTTTAAAAGACAGAAATAGAGTCTCCATGCTTTCCCCACATAGAGGATTATCAATAATGGCTGGCTTCTGATTTGAAAGGTCTTTTATGGCACTCCTTGAAACCTGAGACAGGGTCTCACCTTGCAGGTAAGACGTCGCAGGCTGGCAGCCCAGATCAGGAACCACGGCACCTACCGTTGGAGTGGTCGCTAAAAAATGCCAGGCTCGATGACAGCCTGGAGCATCTTTAGTGATTCTTCACCTCTTCTTTCTTCTGGGGATTCCTTAGCCCACCCAAGTGTGGGGTGGGAAAGGGCAGGAAGGAGCCAGTTCTGGGTCCCTGCAGGCCTGAAGTGGTTAAAAACTGAGAAAAGAGCAGACGACCAGGATACAAATTGCCCTCCTAGGTAGCATCATAGTCAGTTTAAAGAGCAGGTGCTGCCCTGAGATTTATTTTATCACTGGGGCAGGAGATGGCAGAATCTGTAACCAGGCAGGGTCAGGCCTACAGAACTGTGAGGCAGCCAGAGGAGGCCATATTGGGCCCCCCTTCCTAAGCCTTTTTCGGCTATTCAGTGTGGACCCCGCCCTCCCTTAATCCTCAACTGGGAATTCAATTCGGCCAGTCACCATTCTCTTTGAAGCACTCTCTGCCTTTTAGGCCCCTTCTCTTTCTGTGGTGGGAAGGCCAGGAGCTGGATAAGATGCTCTGCGTGGGCCTGAGGCTGGGGATCCCAGGCCCCTCACAGGTAAGTGAGCTCTGCTTGAGTTACACTCAGACAAAGAGAAGGGTGATGGGAAGGGGGTACCCTTCTACTGTCCTGGCTCCCAGGAGGGCAACTGACTTTCAGTTCTAGTTTTTGGAAAAAATCAACATCTCCTTCCTTACTATTCACTTGCCTGCCCCCACCAACCCCGCCTCCTCCTTCCAGACTCTGATTGCTCTAAAGCTATTGCCATCTTGAGGTGTTTGGGATCCTCTACATACACAGTTATGATGACTTAAAAGAGACTCAAGAACTGATACAAATATGTTTTAATATGCGTTTATGTAAATGACTGAGGAGGTCCTTTGGAATAAAGCAATAGCATAAACCCAATCAAAAATGTTTTGTTTAACTTATTGAAAACAACCCCAGACATCTGTGGAAAACACCAAGAAAGAGAATAAAAACTAAATATGGAAATATACTTGTTGGTTTTTAGTAAGCATTTTTAAATTCTGTGTATAATATAGTATCATATCGTATAAGTCCTTTATGGTCATTGTTGAAATTTTGGAAAATACACAAAAATTAAAGATAATATCATCCACAATTCCACCAAGCAGAATATAGCTAACATTTTATATATTCCTTTGCTCTTTTTTCTATTCATCATAATTTTTCATTGGTGAGAACATATTTTTATTCAAATCTGAATCTTACTATTTTTCTCTGTTCATTTTTATCATACTCATTCCCAGCGTCATTAAAAATTATTCATTTACATGCTTAACAGCTGCATAATATTGCCTGGTATTGCATGCCATAATCTACTTTACCATTTTCCAATTGTTGGACGTTTGGCTTGTTTCCAGTTTTTCATAATTAAAAACAATGCTGACAAACATCTTTGACATATGTCTTTGCCTGTGTTTCTGATTGTTTCTTTAGGCTAGATTCCTGTAAGTGAAATTACTGTATCAAGTAGAGACACATTCACTTTTAAGACTTTTTTGAAACACAGGAAAATTCTGTCTTTTCAGGTGCTGTGACTTCTTGGGTCAGGGAATAATTGTCAGGCCCTCCCCTGATGCTAGTCCAACATTAGGCCCTATGTTCTGACACAATGCATCTCACCCTCTGCTAACCTTTTCCACCCAAAGCACAATTATTAGTTCTGATAATTACAGGGTGCTATGATGGCTGGAAACCCTGGTGGCATAGTGGTTAAGAGCTACGGCTGCTAACCAAAATGTCAGCAGTTCAAATCAACCAAGCGCTCCTTGGAAAACCATATGACCAGTTCTACTCTGTTCTATAGGGTCACTATGAGTCGGAATTGACTCAACGGCAACGAGTTTTTTATGATGGCTCCCCATGGGAGAAAGATGTAGCAGTCTGCTTCTGTAAAGATTTACAGACTTAAAAACCCTATGGGGCAGTTCTACTCTGTTCTGTAGGTTGCTATGAGTTGGAATCGATTCAGTGGCAATGGGGTTATTATAGCTACTGGGAAAGAAAAGGCAATAAAGCTGCTAACCAGTTACCGTCTAGTTGACTCTGAGTCATGGCGACCCCATGTGTGTCAGGGCTGAACTGTGTTCCATAGAGTTTTCAGTGGCTAATTTTTCAGAAGTAAATTGCCAGTCCTTTCTTCTGAAGCACCTCTGGGTGGACTCTAACTTCCAACCTTTCATTTAGTACCCAACCACGTTAACTATTTGCACCACCCAGGGACTCAATAAAGCTACTAGTGAGGTGGAAAAAAGTGGTGGGTGGTGGTGGTGTAGAAATATATTTATTTTTGAAGTACATCTCCTCTGAATATCTCAGAGGCTTTCAGGGACATGGTTTCATTCATTTTCAGAGTTGTTATTTTTTTCCTGATCCAGACTCAAGCGTAAACCTTATTTGATGACTTATATGTATGCATTCATTGTGTTCCTGTTTCTTTGATGTTCCCTAAAATGGCTTTTATATTTGGGACTTCTGGTTCATGCAGATGTCAAAAGCCCCAGACTGGGTCCGTTCTTCTTTTATCCTCTGACTCACAGGGGGAAACGAGGAAGGACAATTAGTCCCATTTCAAGGATAAACAGAAAGTTAAATCATTGCAGAATAAAGATGGAGAGTGAGTGTAGAAGCCCTAGGTGAAAGCTGCACACAAGGCAGGTTGCTTTCTTTCAAAGTTGCTTGCTTTTGAGCAGAATTTCAAATTCTCATGGAATCTAGACTTTCTGGAGTCATGAGACTGGATCAACCCCTGAATCTATTGCCCTGAGATAATCTTTAAAACCTTAAACAAAAAATATCCCCTGAAGTCTTCTTAAAACCAAACAATAGTTTAGCTTAATTAGTAAAGAATGTCTCCCTTGAGCATTGTGTTCTTTTAAGATCTATCTATATGGGATCAAATTGACAACAGCAACTTGGAAGATTAGCTAGGAACCTTAGGGGGCAGTGAGTTTATATTAATGGGAGAGGAACAACTCAGAAAAGGAGAGTAAGAATGGCTGCACAACTTGAAGAATGTAATCAGTGTTGCTGAATTTTACATGTAGAAATTGTTGAATTAGTGTATGTTCTGCTGTATACATTCTCAACAACAATAAAAATAAAATAAATTATATTTTTAAAAGTTGCCTGTTTTCACATTTTGCATAGATAGATTCATAATTTGTGACCTTGTAGACATTTTTTAAAGTGGATTATGGTAGACAAAATAATGGCCTGCAAAGATGTCCACATTCTAATCCGCAGAACCTTAGAATATGCTACCTTACATGGTAAATTGTGAAATGGATTCAATTAATGCTATGCCAAAGAATAATGTTTCTCCCCCTGAAAATCCATGCATATATGAAATGCATAATGTATGAAAATTATACCTGTGCAACACAAGTGGGACTGTATATGCAGATGAAATTAAATTAAGGATCTTGAAATGGAAAAATTATTCTGGATTATCCAGGTAAGCCCAATGTAGTCATAAGGGTCTTTATAATACAGGGGCAGGAGGGTCAGATTCAGAAAAAGGAGATGTGATGACAGAAGCAGAGGGTGGAGTGATGGGTTTTGAAAATGGAGAAAGGAAGCCATGAGCCCAAGGATACAGGTGGCCTCTAGAAGCTGGAAAAGGCAAGGAAATGCATTTTCCATGGAGCCTCCAGAAAGAACACAGGTGCTGCTGGCACCCAGTAAGACTCTTTTTGGGGTTCTGTCCTGAAGAACTGTAAGATAATAAATTTGTGTTGTTTTAAGTCACTAAGATTGTGGTAATTTTTTACAGTAACAATAGCTAATACTTATTATTTTATCGTAGGTCACTAACCATGATATACTAACTCACTTTTTAGTTGATACACGTGCCTTTTAAAGTGCCACAGCAAGCAGTCCTATAGTTTGGGGACAAGTGCTGGTGGCTGTTGGGAACGGTCCCTCTGTGTTTGATGGCGTGTACTCAGGGTGGGATTTGCTGAGGGACTCCGGTGCTGTCAGACGGAGATGCCCTTTTACAAAGACATAAATTGTGAAATGGATTCAATTAATGATATCCCAAGAATAATATTTCTCCCCCTGAAAATTCATGCACATTTGAAATGTATAATTTATGGAAATTATAGCTGTGCAACACACCAAAAACCAAACCTGCTGCCATTGAGTTGATTCCAAGTCATAGTGACCCTATAGGACAGAGCAGAACTGCCCCAAAGGGTTTCCAAGAAGCGGCTGGTAGATTCCTACTGCAGACCTTTTGGCTAGCTGCCAAGCTCTTAACCACTGCGCCACCAGGGCTTCTGTGTGATACAAATGGGACCGTATTTAGAGGCCATGTTCATGTGTTCACTGCCATCCACGTCTTGCCTTTTTTGACTCTCCCTTACCACCTGCCCAATCTATTACCACACTGTACTGCTACGTGAAAGCTTATTAAACTTGACATCAAAAACACAGACTATGTTTTAATCCTTACATCTAATTATAGAATATACTAAGTGGGGAGATAACATTCTGGAGGGTATCTGAATAGATTGAAAAACCATGATGCCCAGGATATCCACATCCTAGTAAGTGACAGATAGCTACATGACCCACTACCCGTCTGTCAGTTTGTTGTACTGTAGTGGCTTGGGTGTTGCTATGATGCTGTAAGCTATGCCACTAGTATTTCATATACCAGCAAGGTCAGCCATGGATCTCCTAGACTAAGACAGACTGGGAAGAAAGGCCTGGTGATCTACTTCTGAAAATTAGCCAATGAAAACCCTGTGGATCACAATAGAACACTCTCCATTAAAGTGTTGGAAGATGAGCTACCTAGGTTGGAAGGCACTGAAAATATGCAGTGGCTGCAGCAATGGACTCAGGCAGATCAATGATTGTGAAGATCGTGCAGAACCAAATAACATTTTGTTCTGTTGTACATAGGGTTACCGTGAGTCAGAGCTGACTCAATGTCCACTAACAACAAAAAGGACAACAACAGAGATATGATAGCTTTAACTGGAAGGACTCCATAGAACTTTGACATCTGGCTCCAGCATCTTTTTCCAACATTTTTGTAACAGCAAGATCTGTATTCTCAGCCATGTTCAAGCAGTGTTTCTCTAAAACCACCAGCCTACCGATGGTTAAAATCTCTAAGATCCTCTATGCTGAGTGCCCAAGTTGCTTCTTATCCTTCTTTCACCCTTCAGTGACTGCTCCATAGACTCAATAACTGCTCATCAAGTTACAGACAGGTGCAGCAGGCCAGTTACATGAGCTCCAAGCCAGGGGCTGTAGATCTCCTTCATGTGGTGGCATCGGGTAGGTACAAGGGCACCAGGGGTTAGAGGTGTCATAGCTGCAGGTACTGACTCAACAATTATCCTCACAGAATTTCCAGGCTGGGCCATAGTGGCCCATGGCAGAAGCAGTGGATTTTCCAGCAATCCCAGAGGTGCCCTTTTTCACTGTGGTCATAGCCACATCGCTAAGGAAAAGTGGAAATCATGTGGAAACTGCAGCTGCCCAAGGCATTATTTAGCACTCTGCCAAATCACTCGTTTGCAAGAGCTATCTGATAAGTCTTTGGTTGCTTGCACTTTGCTTAATGGCTAAGGTAAATAAAGAAGACATGGTAAATACATCTGCGCTTTCTTTTTTCCTTTTCTCCACATGAAAACCACAGCTAACCTAAGGTGGATCAGTAAACACCAAATTGGAAGACCTCTGTCAAAAAAGAACTAGGTAGAAAACAAAAATAAGTAAGACAAGCTTTTATTGTCCCTTAATATAATATTTCTCCAAGTAAATTTTATTTTTTTCTAGTTATAGGAGGAATGCATGTTTACTGCAAATTATTTGGAAAGTAGAGGAAAACAACAAAGAAAAAATAAAAGTCATTTGTAATCCTATCATCTTGAGATAACCACTATCCCCTGTACAACATTCTCTATCCACTTATACTGCTTTATTTTGTTCATAGTTCTACTATAGTATATATTTATTTGCTTATTGTCTGGCTACCCCAGAAGAATGTAAAGTCTATGAGGGCAGTAATGTCCATGTCTTATCCCTGGAGCCCAGAATACTGCCTGGCTGAATAAATATTTGTTAAACGAATAAATTAACATTTTGGTGTATCATCTTCCAGTCTTTTTTTCTAAAAAAATATGAACCTAAGTTATGTTTATAAAGCATTATTTTGGTTAATTTAAAAAATCATTCTATTACCAAGAGTCCCAAAGAGAATATCTGATATATTCATGATTTTAAAAATAGAGTTCTAAGAGATGGGGCCAAGATGGCAGAGTAGTCAGATACTTCCTGTGGTCCCTCTTACAAAAAAGACCCGAAAAAAAAGTGAATCACTTATACATGACAATCTGGGAGCCCTGAACATCAAAGGGAAAGTTGAGGAATCAGACCGTGTGGCAGGGGGAAGGAGAGACAGTTCAGAAGCAGAGAGGAGTTGCCAGAAGTGACCTGGCAGGAGCCTGCACCCTTCAGGCCTGATCAGCTCATGTGTGCAGTGAGGCAAGCAGTGGCACTTGGGGGGCATTTTCAACATAGGGAGAGATCCAGTGGCAGAGAGTCTACTCAGGCATCCAAAACCAGTGAAAAGCAGTGATCATTTGGCAAAAGATAAATACTAGAGTCTGGCCTACCGTGAGAATCATAAAACACCCCCTTTGGGACAAATCTCTCTCCCATTTACCTCCCCCCTCCCTACTCTGCACCGGGTCCTGGGCCGGCTTCAGTGATTGCCAAGTCCCCTGGGCCGGAAGTAGGACCCATCACATGCCCTAAGCCATTCTCCTGGCCTTGGAGAGGGAACAACTTAACAGGGAAAAAATAATCTACTGGCTCCCCTAAGACAGGAACTCAGGGTAGGTACAGCTCCTTTGCCTAGGCACAGGCATAAGGGGTTCATGGACTTTGAATGTTTTTCACCCGTGCATAGACTTGTGTGGGCCCATTTCAACAGCATAGGCCCTCATTACCACAGTACAACAGGGTATATACCTGAAGTCTAACTTCAATTGTTTCAGCTATATGGTGAAATGGCAAGTTCATGACATTTGATACTGCTCTGCCCATTAAGCAGTGTTCTCACCCACCCCCAGCAGGAGCCTGAGGACTGGTGGCTCCACCGACAACATGTAGCCACCCACGACAGGGGCCCAAGAGTAAGTAGTGCCCCAAGCCTTACAGCCAACAGCATTGGGTGCCCATAGTCCAGCTGGAAAACACACCCATCTTCGTGCTCTAAGGAACAGGGACACACTTTCCTCCCAGACAGTCAGAGGCGGCTTTCAGGCCCCTGCCTTGCTCAGTGTGTAACCCCCTACTGCAGCCAGATACCTGTGCCTACACCAATCACCCATGCCTGTCTAGGACTATAGGTGAGAGCCTGCACCACATACTTGGTGACTGGCTTCCTGGACACCATAGCTGAATTCATAGAAGAAAAGTAAACAGACTCCTGGGCTCACATACCTAGTAACAGCTCTAACCACCTGGTGGCAAGACATTAGACCTTCAAAGGCACTGTCATGGATTGAATTATGTCGCCCCCAAAAATGTGTGTATCAGTTTGGCTGGGCCATGATTCCCAGTATTGCATGGTTGTCCTCCATTTTGTGATTGTAATTTTATGTTAAGGAGGATTGGGGTGGGATTGTAACACCCTTACTAAGGCTGCATCCCTGATCCAATGTAAAGAGAGTTTCCCTGCACCACCTTTTATTTCTTGCAAGAGATAAAAGGAAAGGGAAGCAAGCAGAGAACTGGGGCCCTCATACCACCAAGAAAGCAGTGCTGGCAACAGAGCATGTGCTTTGGACCCAAGGTTCCTACACAGAGAAGCTCCTAGTCTGGGGGAAGATCAATGATGACAAGGACCTTCCTCCAGAGCCAGTAGAAAGAGAAAGACTTCCCCTGGAGCTGATGCCCTGAATTTGAACTTGTAGCCTACTTTACCATGAGGAAATCAAATTCTCTTTGTTAAAGCCATCCACATGTGGTATTTCTGTTATAGAAGCACTAGACGACTAACACAGGTGCCAATAATCAAACTAGCTCACACGAGCAGCCTATTTGGGCATATCAAAACAAAACAAAACAAGAAGCTAGGACACAGTAAGCAAACATTAAATAAATAAATATAATAACTTATTGATGGCTTGGAGACAACAGTCAACATAGAATCACGTAGAAAGGCAGACCATGATGGCTTCAGCAATCTCTCAAAATAAAGAATCAAGAAATTTTCCAGAGGAAGAGAATTTCTTGGAATTACTGGATGTAGAAAACAAAAGATTAATATACAGAACTCTTCAAGATATCAGGAAGGAGATCAGGCAAAATGCAGACCAAGCCTAGAAACACACAAAAAAAGCAATAGAGGATCTTAAGAAGGTTATTCAAGAGCATAATGACAAATTTAATAAGCTGCAAGAATCCATAGAGAGATAGGCTATCAGAAATACAAAAGATTAACAATAAAATTTCAGAATTAGACAACTCAATAGAAAGTTACAGGAGCAGAATTGAAGCAATGAAAGTCAGAATTACTGAGATTGAAAATAAAGCACTTGACACCAACTTATATGAGGAAAAATCAGATAAAAGAATTTTAAAAAATGAAGAAACCTTAAGAATTATGTGAGATTCTATCAAGAGGAATAACCTGCGAGTGACTGGAGTACCAGAACAGTGGGAGATAACAGAAAATACTGAGATAATTGTTGAAGATTTGTAGGCAAAAACATTCCTTGATGTCATGAAAGATGAGAAGATAGCTATCCAAGATGCTCATCGAAACCCACATAAGGTAGATTCCAAAAGGTCACCAAGACATATTATAATCAAACTAGCCAAAATCAAAGATAAAGAGAGAATTTTAAAAGCAGCTAGGGATAAACGAAAAGTCATCTACAAAGGAGAGTCAATAAGACTAAGCTCAGAATACTCAGCAGAAACCATGCAGGCAAGAAGCTAATAGGATGACATATATAGCCTTGAAGGAAAAAAATTGCCAGCCAAGAATTATATATCTAGCAAAACTGTCTGTCAAATATGATGGCAAAATTAGGGCATTTCTAGATAAACAGAAGTTTAGGAAATTTGTAAAAACCAAACCAAAATTACAAGAAATACTAAAGGGAGTCCTCTGGTTAGAAAATCAGTAACATCAGATAACAACCCAAGACTAGAACACAGGACAGAAAACCAGACATCAACCAAGATATGGAAGTCACAAAAATAAATCAGAGCTAAAACACTGAAAATAGGGAAACAGAGATGTCAATATGTAAAAGATGACAACATTAAAAAAAAAAAAAGGAAAGACTAAAAAAAGTAGACATAGATTTTCCATATGGAGAGGAGGTCAAGGAAATATGAAGAAACAAAAGACTGGTTTAAACTCAGAAAAATAGCGGTACGTATTAAGGTAACCACAAAGGAAACTAACAATCCTACACATCAAAATAAAAAACAAGAAAAATATAAAAATTCAGCAAATACAAAATCAACAACAATGAAAAATATCAAAAGAAAATACAGAAAGAAAAATGACTCAGCAGAGAAAATTAAATGGAACAAAGAAACTGTGATCAACACACAAAAAAAAGACATCAAAATGACAGCATTAAACTCATACCTATCAATAATTATGCTGAATGCAAATGGACTAAATGCACCAATGAAGAGACAGAGTGGCAGATTGGATAAAAAAACATGATCCCTTTATATGCTGCCTACAAGAGACACATCTTAGACTTAAAGACACAAACTAAAACTCAAAGGATGGAAAAAATATATCAAGCAAACAATACTCAAAAAAGAGCAGAAGTGGCAATATCAATCTCTGACAAAATAGACTTTAAGGTAAAATCCACCACAAAGGATAAAGAAGGACACTATACAATGATTAAAGGATCAATACACCAGGAGGACATAACTATAATAAATATTTATGCACTCAATGACAGGGCTCCAAAATACATAAAACAAACTCTAGGAGCATTGAAAAGAGAGATAGACAGCTCCACAATAATAGTAGGAGACTTCAACACAACATTTTCAGTGAAAGACAGAATATCCAGAAAGAAGCTCTATAAAGACACGGAAGATGTACATGCCACAATCAACCAACTTGATCTCATGGACATATACTGAATGCTCTACCCAACAGCAGCCAAGTATACTTTCTTTTCCAACGCACATGGAACATTCTCCAGAATAGACCACATATTAGGCCATAAAGCAAGCCTTAAAAAATACCAAAGCTTTGAAATATTACAAAGCATCTTTTCTGACCATAAAGCCATAAAAGTAGAAATCAACAACAGAAAAAGC
>NW_004444003.1:3702888-3704807 GCF_000243295.1 Trichechus manatus latirostris
AAAAAAAAGCCCTGGCTCGGATGGTTTCACTGGAGAATTCTACCAAACTTTCAGAGAAGAGATAACACCACTACTACTAAAGGTATTTCAGAGCATAGAAACAGATGGAATACTCTCAAACTCATTCTTTGAAGCCGGCGTAACCCTGATACAAAAACCAGGTAAAGGCACCACAAAAAAAGAAAATTACAGACCAATATCCCTCAGGAACATTGATGCAAAAATCCTCAACAAAATTCTAGCTAATAGAATTCAGGAACATATCAAAAAAATAATTCACCATAATCAAGTGGGATTTATACCAGGTATGCAGGATGGTTCAACATTAGAAAAACAATCAATGTAATCCACCACATAAATAAAACAAAAGACAAGAACCACATGAACTTATCAATTAACACAGAAAAGGCACTTGACAAACTCCAATAGACATTCATCATAAAAACTCTCAACAAAATAGGAATAGAAGCGAAATTCCTCAACATAATTAAGGACATTTATATAAAGCCAACAGCCAACATCATCCTAAATGGAGAGAGTTTGAAAGCATTCCCCTTGAGAATGGGAACCAGACGAGGATGCCCTTTATTACCACTCTTATCCAACATTGTGCTGGAGGTCCTAGCCAGAGCAGCTAGGCTAGAAAAAAAAATAAAGCACATCCAAATTGGTAGGGAAGAAGTCAAAGTATATCTATTTGCAGATGATATGATCTTACACACAGAAAATCCCAAAGAATCCACAAGAAAACTACTGGAAGTAATAGATTTCAGCAAAGTATCAGAATGCAAGATAAACATACGAAAATCAGTTGGATTCCTCTACAACAAGAAAGAGAACTTCGAAGAGGAAATCGCCAAATAAATACCATTTACAATAACCCCCAAGAACATAAAATACTTAGGAATAAATCTAACCAGAGACGTAAAAGATATACAAAGAAAACTACAAGACACTACTGCAAGAAACCAAAATAGACCTGCATAAGTGGAAAAACGTACTTACTCATGGATAGAGAGACTCAACATTGTGAAAATGTCAATTCTACCCAAAGCGATCTACAGATACAATGCAATCCCGATCCAAATTCCAACAGCATTTTTTAAGAAGATGTAGAAACAAATCACCAACTTCATATGGAAAGGCAAGAGGCCCTGGATAAGTAAAGCATTACTGAAGAAGAATAAAGTGGGAGGCCTCACACTACCTGATTTTAGAACCTATTGTACCACCATGGTAGTCAAAACAGCCTGGTAGTGGTACAACAACAGATACGTAGATTAATGGAACAGAATTGAGAATCCGGATGTAAATTCATCCACCAATGAGCAGCTGATATTTGACAAAGGCCAAAACTCCGTTAACTGGAGAAAAGACAGTCTCTTTAACAAATAGTGCTGGCATAACTGGATATCCACCTGCAAAAAACTGAAACAAGACCCATACCTCACACCGTGCACAAAAACTAACTCAAAATGGATCAAAGTCCTAAATATAAAACCTAAAACCATCAAGATCATGGAAGAAAAATAGGGACAACGCTAGGAGCCCTAATACATGGCATAAACAGAATACTAACCGTAAGTAACGGCGCACAGACACCAGAAGAGAAACTGGATAACTGCGAGCTCCTAAAAATCAAACACTTATGTTCATCAAAAGATTTCATCAAAAGAGTCAAAAGACAACCTACAAACTGGGAAAAAAATTTGGCTATGACAAATCTGATCAGAGTCTAATCTCTAAAATCTATAAGATACTGCAAAACCTCAACAACAAAAAGGCAAATAACCCAATTAAATAATGGACAAAGGATATGAACAGGCACTTCGGCAAAGAAGACATTCAGGTGACTAACAGACACATGAGGAAATGTTAACGATCATTAGCCATTAGAGAAATGCAAATCAAAACTACAA
>NW_004444003.1:3705163-3711126 GCF_000243295.1 Trichechus manatus latirostris
GATAAAGAACAGCGATGAATCCGTGAAACATCTTATAATATGGAGGAATCTGAAAGGCATTATGCTGAGTGACTTTAGTCAGTCACAAAAGGACAAATATTGTATAAGACCACTATTATAAGAACTCAAGAAAAGGTTTAAACACAGAAGAAAACATTCTTTGATGGTTACGAGGGTAGGCAGGGAGGGAGACGGGTATTCACTAGCTAGACAGTAGACAAGAATTATCTTAGGTGAAAGGAAGGACAACACACACTACAGGGGATGTCAGCACAATTGGGATAAATCAAAGCTAAGAAGCTTCCTGAATACAACCAAACACTTCGAGAGACAGAGTAGCAGGGGCAGGAGTCTGAGGACTATGGTTTCAGGGAACATCTAGGTCAATTGGCATAACAAAGTATTTTAAGAAAATGTTCTGCATCCCACTGTGGTGAGTGCCATCTAGGGTCTTAAAAGCTAGTGAGCAGCCATCTAAGATGCATCAATTGGTCCCAACTCACCTGGAGTAAAGGAGAATGAAGAACACCAAGGACACAGGGAAAGTATTAACCCAAGAGACAGAAATGGCCACATAAACGAGAGACTTCATCAGCCTGAGACCAGAAGAACTAAATGGTGCCTGGCTACCAGTAATGACTGTCCTGACAGGGAACACAACAGAGAGTCCCTGACGGAGTAGGAGAAAAGGGGGGTGCAGAACTCAAATTCATGTAAAATGGCCAGACTTAATGGTTTGACTGAGACTGGAGGGACCCCAGAAGACATGGCCCCCAGACTCTCTGTTAGCCCAAAACTAAAACCATTCCTGAGGACAACTCTTCAGACAAAGATTAGACCAGACTATGGGACATAAAATGATACTTATGAAGAGTGTGCTTCTTAGCTCAAGTAAATACACGAGACTAAATGGGCAGCTCCTGTCCAGAGGCGAGATGGGAAGGCAGAGAGGGTCAGGAGCTGGTTGAATGGACACAGGAAATCCAGGGTGGAAAGGAGGAGTGTGCTGTCACAGTATAGGGAGAGCAACTAGGGATACATAACAATATATGTATAAATTTTCGTATGAGAGACTAACTTGAATTGTAAACTTTCGCTTAAAGCACAACAATGAAAAAAAAGTTACATACAGTTTACTAATAGATATCTCAAAATATCCTCTGAGGCAGCAAGTGTTTAGTGCTTCCCAGTGTCTGAGCAGTAAAGACGTGGGCTCTGGAGTCAGCTGAATTCCCGCTGGGTCTTCTATCAGCCAGTAAACCTTGGGTAAGCTAGCTAACCACACAGACCTTCTGTTACGTAACAGGGGCAGTTGAGGGCCTCTACCTCATGGGGTTAGTGAGGGTTAACTGAGTTAATGAATGCAAATGTCTACTATACTATCTCACACATCGTGAGGGCTCAGTATTACTAATAAAGGAGTAGCAATTTCTGTGTAGAGATGACATCTTTGATATTTATTATTTTAAAATTATCTTCAAATTTAAAAGTGTCTTAACTCAAAAAAATCCCACTTAATTAAGACTGTCTGTACTGCGTAATGGTCTTAGACAAATCACCTCATCCCTAACAGCATTTTTTGCATGACAAAAAACTAGAGACAAAATCAAATGCAATAGGGAAGTCTTAATTGGATTTCTGTCTTTAAACACACACACATGAAAAAAAAACAAGCTATAATAGATATTTTTGGCATTGCTGACATTTAAATATGGACTGCCTATCATGGAAACAGCATGCACTCAACTATTAAAGGTTGACAATTCCAACCCACCCAGTGGCACTGTGGAAGAAAGGCCTCGTGATTTGTTAAGTAAAGTTTACAGCCAAGAAAATCCTATGAAGCAGCCAACATGGTACCTTAGGCAGAGGCACTACAACATCCCTCTGCAGCAAAGACTGGAAAAATTAAGTAAAACAGATATGAACATCAATCCTGGAACCCTGAGCATCAAATGAAGGGATAAAGAACTAAATCAAACACCAAATGGAAGAAGAAGCTGATGGAAAACAGAGAATAAGGAGAGATAGAGAGTGGAGGTCCACTGCCAACTAACATGGTGCAGCATGGCCATCTTGAAACACAGACAGCAATGACCCCAGACAGAGTATGGGAAGGTAACTTCACATAGTTCCCAACAGGAGACAGAGCATCCGGTAACCAGAGAAACAAGCTCTCCCACCCTTCACCTTTCTGGCGAGTAGAAGCAAGAGCCTCCCCCCCATCTCAGCATCCCCCACCATTGGGGTCCACAATACAAGCCTTCTCTGGGCCCCACTCACCCCCACCTGCCACACACCCTTTTTTTTCTCTTCCTTTTCTTTCTCCTTCCCACCTACCCTGTACACCACCTCCCCACTTTCCTGCCTCTCCCACTGTGCTGCCATTTCTTTTCTTTTTCTATTCTTTCTCCCTCCCACCTAGCCCTATATGCCACAGCTATCAAGGCCTCCACCAGCCTGAGTCCAGTGCAGCTGGATCGTGCCCAGCTGCCACCACTGACTGCTCTGACTGGGATCACAACAGAGGGTTCTGGACAGAGCTGGAGAAGAATGTAGAACAAAATTCTAACACATGCAAGAAAAGACCAGATTTACTGGCCTAAAAGAGACTGGAGAAACCCTGAGAGTATGGCTCCCAGACACCCTTTTGGCTCAGTGGTGAAGTCATTTCCAAGGTTCACCGTTCAGCCAGGGAGTGGACAGCCCCATAAAACCAAATGGGTCTAATGAGGCACAGCAGTCCAGGGACAAGGACTAGAAGGCAGAGGGGGACAGGAAATCTGGTGATGGGAAACCCAAGGTTGAGTAAGGATAGTGTTGATGTGTAGTGGGGTTGTTAACCATTGTCATAGGGCAATATGTGTACTAACTGTTTAATGAGAAACTATTTTGTTCTGTAAACCTTCGTCTAAAGTGAGAATAGCAGCACAACTGGAAGAAAGTAGTTGCTGTCACTGTACTGTGCATGTAGAAATTTTTGAAATGGCGTATTGTTGTCTATGTACATTTTCACCAAAAAAAAAAAAATGTCGAGGGGGAGAGGATTGACATGTCGTGGGGTTGTCAACCAGTGTCATAAAACAATATGTGTACTGCTGTTTGATGGGAAGCTATTTGTTCTGTGGACCTTTACCTGAAGTACAATTAAAAAAAAAAAATAAAACAAAGCTAAAAGACTTAAAACAGGGAAACAGAGATGTCAATCTGTAAATGACAACAACGTCAAAACAATAAAAGGGGGAATAAAAGGTACAGAACTTTCAAATGCAGAGGAATCAAGGCAATACCAAGTAATATAGACTGATTCTAACTTAGGAAGACAAGGGTAAATTTCAAGGTAACCACAAAGAAAATCAACAAACCTGCTTATCAAAATAAAAAAGAAGAAAAACATAAAGACTCAGTAAACAAAATCAACAATAAAAGAAATGAAAAGAAAATCCAAAAATAAAAAGAACTCAGCACAGAAATTAAGAACAAAGAAACCATGAACACCACCAAAAAAAAAAAAAAAACAGCAACAACAAAATGACAGCAGTAAACTCATACATATTGATAATCACACTGAATGTAAATAGCTTAGATGCACCCATAAAGAGACAGAGAGTGACAGAATGGATAAAAAACATGACCTGAACTTTTGGGCAACATGGTGCTATAGACGGAGGCACCATGCCATCCCTCCACAGCAAAGATCTGAAAAAGTAGGTCAAACAGAGACAAACATCAATCCTGAAACCCTAAGCATCAAATGAAGAGATAAAGAACTCAGCCAAGCACTGAATGGAATAAGAAACTGAAGAGAACAAAAAGCAAGGAGAGATACACGCAAGGTCCGTCAACTAACGCAGCACAGATCAGCCATCTTGGACTTCTGTTGGAGATCGGTGAACAGGGAGTACAGGAAAACAGCTTCACGAAGCCTCCAGCAGGAGATAGAACAACTGGTAACAGCTATATACGCTTTCCCATCCCCTACCCTTCTTCACCCCCACTTGGCCTCCTCTGCTTCCTGCAGTCACAGTCTCTTGGCTGGGAGGCATTGGCTTCAGTCCTGTGCCGCTTGGATTCCACCCACCTACACTCCCTAAATGCCATTTGTTTGTTGCTGGTGTGGCTTGTTTCCATTTCTTTTGGTTTCTTCCTTACTTCTCACCACCTCCCCCTCCTTTCTCTCAAATACCTGGCTCCATGTGCCATCTTTGCTTCTTCCTGAAAGACTGTGAAACGCCGATCAACTATGGAATTACTTCCCAGCCCACGCTGCCAAGCTGGTGGGAACCCTGGGGCTTTTTTCTTTTGATTTGTTCTCTTTTGATTTGTTTGTTTGTTTTCATTTTCTGCTCTCTGCTTGGGGGCCCCTTCTAGCCGACCAGTACTACCTGGCTTGGGAGCTACTCCTTCAGTCTGCACAGCCACGCAGTATGATCCCAGGGGGCATTTCTTTTTTCTTGTTTTTATTTTTGTTTATTTTGGTTTTTGTTTATTTTCTTTTCTTTTCTCTCTTTTTCCTTTTTTGTCTTTCTTCACTTCTCAGTTTCTCTTCTCTCTATGCTTACCTTCTTTTCCTGTCTCCTGAATACATGATGCTGTGTGACACCTGTACCCCTTCTCTACCTGTAATTCACAGCCTGGGAGCAACCTCCCCAGTACTCACAGCCACACTGGTGGGCTCCCTGGGGGCTTTTCTTTTTGTCTCTTCTAATTTTTATTTATTCATTTTTTTCTTTTACCCTTTTTCTTTTTGTTTTTCTCCATTTCTCAGTCTCTCTCCTCTCCACTCCAGTGGCAAGCTCCCCTAGCACTTTTTTTGTATGCTTGTTTATATTTTTTTGGCCCCTGTTCCTCTTTCCACTCTCTCCTCTTCCCCATATCCATCTTAGATCCACACATCACAATCCACCCCCCTTCCTTCCTGCCTACCTGCACCGTGCGCTGAACATGACACACCCAAACAGCAAAGGCATGGCCTACTGGAACCTGTCCTGCACTGATTCCTGGCCTGCCCTGTTGGCCCTAGTACGTGCCACAAACAACCCATCCCAGCAACTCCCTTCCAGCTGGACCTGCCCTGCTGTACCATGCCTGAGTTACTGACCCTGCCCATTGGAGAAGGAGATGAAAATTATCCTGCCCACAGACAAGCAAACAACAAAGAATGCACAGCCTGCCTGCTCAGACATAACCAAATAAAACAAAAAAGCAGGACAAAACAAACAAATCTACAATCAATAAATGCAGAAAATAACTACTGAATTCCAGAAGACAGCAGGCAATATCAAAATATGTTAAAAAAACAGGACGAGATGGTTCCAGTAGGTGTCCAAAATAAAATACCAGGAGGCGTGGTCAACATGGCGGAGTAGTTAGATGCTTCCTATATCCCTCTTACAACAAAGACCTGGAAAAACAAGTGATTCGATTCTATATGAACATCTGGCAGCCCTGAACAAGGCAAGGTTAAGAAATCCATCTGAGTCATATGAGAGAGGAAGGCCATTTGGAAGAGGTGAGGAGTGCTAGAGCCACGGCGGCAAAACTGCAGAGACACAGCCATGCCGGAATGCAGTGAAGCAGACAAACAGCTGTGCTTTTCCCATGCTCGAGAAGCAGTTTCCACATAGAGAGAGACCTGACAGCAGAGATTCTCTGCTTGGACACTCCGAACCAGTGAAGAGCAGCTCCCAAGAGGCTAGGATAAGTACATGCGTGCACCCTTTTGCAGTGATTTAAAAAAAAAAAAAGCCCATTTGGGAAAAACCTCTCTCCTTTTTATCTCCTCCCTCTGTGGTCTGCACCAGATTTGGGAAAAATCTATCTTCCTTTTACCTCCTCCCTCTCCGCTCTGCACCAGGAGTCCACTGGGCTGGAAGTAGATCCCAAAAGGCACCCTGACCCATTCTCCTGGCCTTGGAGAGGGAACAAATAAGCTGCTGGCTCCCCTAGGCCAGGAACACAGG
>NW_004444003.1:3720041-3721437 GCF_000243295.1 Trichechus manatus latirostris
CAAAGGATGAAAAAAATATATATCCAGCAAACAGCTACCAAAAAAGAACAGGAGTGGCAATATACTAATCTCAGATAAAATAGATTTTAAAACAAAATCCACCATAAAAGACAAAGAAGGACACTGTATAATGATTAAGGGGACTATCCATCATGAAGACATAACCATAATAAACATCTACACACCCAATGACAAGGCTCCAAAATACATAAAACAAACTCTAACATCACTGGAAAGAGAAATTGACAGTTTCATAATAATAGTAGGAGACCGCAACACACCACTCTCGGTAAAGAACAGAACATCTAGAAAGATACTCAACAAAGATACAGAAGACCTAAGGTGCACAATCAGCTAACTTGACCTCATAGACATATATAGAATGCTCCACCCAACAGCTGCAAAGTACACATTCATTTCCAATGCACATGGAACATTCTCTGCAATAGACCACATCTTAGGCCACAGAGCAACCCTCAACAAGATCCAAAATGTTGAGATAATACAAAGTATCTTCTCTGACCATAATGCCATCAAGATACAAATTAACAACAGAAAGAGCAAGGAAAAAACCAATTACATGGAAACTGAATAACACCCTGCTTACAAACCACTGGCTAGTAGAAAAAATCAGAGATGGAATTAAAAAATTCCTAGAATAAAACGAAAATGAAAACACATCATACCAAAACCTTTGGGACACAGCAAAGGCAGTCCTCAGGGGACAATTTATAGCAATAGATACACACATCAAAAAAGAAAAAACAACCCACAGCCACTAGAAGAAAGGAACTAATAAAGATTAGAGCAGAAATAAATGAAGTAGAGAATAAAAGACAATAGAAAGGATTTAAAAAAAAAAAAAAGTTTGTTCTTTGAAAGGATCAACAAAATCAACAAACCACTGGCCAGACTGACAAATAAAAACGGGAGACGACACATATAACTGAAATAACAAAATGAAATGGGCGACATTACAACAGACTCAACTGAAATAAAAAGGATCATAACAGAATATTATGAAAAACTATACTCCAACAAATTTGAAAAACTAGAGGAAATGGATAAATTTCTAGAAACACTACCTACCCAAACTACTACAAAGTGATGTTGAAAATCTGAACAGAGTCATAACAAGAGAAGAGACTGAAAAGGTAATAAAAAGCTCCCAACATAAAAAGGCCTGGCCCAGTGGGGACCGTGGTGTCGGGGAACATCTAGCTCAATTGGCATAACACAGTTTATAAAGACAATGTTTTACATTCTACCTTGGTGAGTAGTGTCTGGGGTCTTAAAAGCCTGTGATCGACCATCTAAGATACTCCATTGGTCTCATCCCTTCGGGAGCAAGGGAGAATGAAGAGAACAGATACAAGGAAAAGATTAGTCCAAAGGA
>NW_004444003.1:3721873-3757407 GCF_000243295.1 Trichechus manatus latirostris
GTAGTAACTGTTAAATGAGAAACTATTTTGTTCTGTAAGCCTTCATCTTAAGTGAGAATAGCAGCACAATTGGAAGAGGGTAGTCAGTGTCACTTAACTCTGCATGTAGAAATTTTTGAAATGGTGTATCTTTGGCTATGTGTAATTTCACCAAAAAAAAGTTGAGAAGTTAGTGGGTTGACATGTTGTGGGGTTGTTAACCAATGTCATAAAACAATATGTGTACTACTGTTTCATGAGAAACTGTTTGTTCTGTAAGCCTTCACCTGAAGTACAATAAAAAAATAAATAAAAATAAAGCCCTGGCCCAGATGGCTTCACTGGAGAATTCTACCAAATATTCAGAGAAGAGCTTATACCAGTACTTCTCAAACTATTTTAGAACACAGAAAAGGAAGCCACACCTCTGAATTCATTCTATGAAGCCAGCATAACCCTGATACCAAAACCAGGCAAAAACACCACAAAAAAAAGAAAATGACAGACCCATATCTTTCATGAATATAGATGCAAAAATTCTCAACAAAATTCTAGCCAGTAGAATTCAGCATCATATCAAAAAAATAATACACCGTGACCAAGTAGGATTCATACCAGGTATGCAAGAATGGTTCAACATTAGAAAATCAATCAAGGTAATCCACCACATAAATAAAAGGAAAGAAAAGAATCACATGGTCATCTCAACTGACACAGAAAAGTCATTCGACAATGTCCATCACCCATTCCTGATAAAAACTCTCAATAAAATAGGTATAGAAGGTTGTAGTATCGCAGGTTGTTAATGAGTCTTCCTCCAATCCTGATGCCCTGTTCTTCTTCATATAGTCCAGCTTCTCAGATTATTTGCTCAGCATACAGATTGAATAAGTATGGTGAGAGGATACAACCCTGACACGCACCTTTCCTGACTTTAAACCACCTGTATCCCCTTGTTCTCTTCCAACGACTATCTCTCGGTCTATGTACAGGTTCTGCACGAGCACAATTAAATATTCTGGAATTCCGATTCTTTGCAATGTTATCCGTAATTTGTTATGATCCACACAGTAGAATGCCTTTGCGTAGTCAATAAAACTCAGGTAAACATCTTTCTGGTACTTTCTGCTTTTAGCCAAGATTCATCTGACATCAGCAATGATATCCCTTGTTCCACATCTTCTTCTGAATCTGGCTTGAGCTTCTGGCAGTTCCCTGTTGATGCACTGCTGCAACCACTTTTGAATGATCTTCAGCAAAATTTTACTTGTGTGTGATATTAACTATATTGTTCAATATTTTCCACATTCTGTTGGATCACCTTTCTTTGGAATGAGCACAAATATGGAACTCTCCTAGTCTGTTAGCTAGGAAGCTATCTTCCAAATTTCTTGACATGGACGAGTGAACACCTTCCGCACTGCATCCAGTTGTTGAAACATCTCAGTTGGTATTCTCTCAATTACTGGAGCCTTGTTTTCACCATTCCCTTCAGGGCAGCTTGGACCTCTTCCTTCAGTACCATTGGTTCTTGATCATATGCTACCTCCTGAAATGATTGAACTCGACCAATTCTTTTTGGTACAGTGACTCTGGTTATTCCTTCCATCTTTTGATGCTTTCTGTGTGGTTCAATATTTTCCCCATAGAATCTTTCAATATTTCAACCTGAGGTTTGAATTTTTTTCTTCAGTTCTTTCAGCTTGAGAAATGCTGTGTTCTTCCCTTTTGGTTTTCTAACTCCAGGTCTTTGCACATTTCATTATAATACTTTACTTTGTCTTCTTGAGTTGCCCTTTGAAACCTTCTGTTCAGCTCTTTTACTTCATCATTTCTTCCATTTGGTTTAGCTACTCAACTTTCAAGAGCAAGTTTCATGGTCGCAGGGTACATGTAGGTCGATTGGCATAACAGAGTTCATAAAGAAAATGTTCTACATCCTACTTTGGTGAGTAGTGTCTGGGGTCTTAAAAGCTTACAAGCAGCTGTCTAAGATATATTTATTGGTCCTGTCATGTCCGGAGCAACGGAGGAGGAAAAAAACTGAAGACACAGAAAAATATTAATCTAAAGGACTAATGGACTACATGAATCACAGTCTCCACCAGCCTGAGCCCAGAAGAACTAGATAGTGCCTAGCTACCACCACTGACTGCTCTGACAGGGATTATAATAGAGGGCCCCAGACAGAGCAGGGGGGAAATGTAGAACAAAATTTAAATTCACAAAAAAAGATCAGACTTATTGGTCTGACAGACACTGGAGGAACACCCAAGACTATGGCCCCTGGACCTTGCTAACTCAGAACTGAAGCCACTCCCAAAGTCCACCTTTGAGACAAAGATGAGACGGGCCTGCAAAACAAACAATAATCCATCTTTCAGACAAAGATGAGACAGGCATATAAAACAAACAACAAAACACGTGAGGAATGCACTTCTTAGTTCAATCAAATGGGCAACACCTGCTCAAAAACAAAGACAAGAAGGCAGGAAGGGACAGGAAAACTGGACAAATGGACACAGGAACCCAGGCTGGAAAGGGTGAGAGTGCTGACACATTGCAGGGATTACGAACAATGTCGCAAAACAATTTGTGTATAAATTTTTGAACGAGAAACTAATTTGCGCTGTGAATTTTCACCTGAAGCAGAATAAAAAAATTTTAACTTATGTTTTAATGTGATAAGGAGGTCCCTAGGTGGCACAAACAGTTTGTACTGAACTTCGAACAAAAAAGGAAAAGAAAAAAAAAATCCTGTGGAGTAGTTCTACTCTGTAATACATGGGATCACCCTAAGTTGGAACTGACTGGAAAGCAACGGGTTTCAGTTTCTTTTTTAGTTGTTGTTTATTAGATATTATGGAATCATTACTAATTTTCTTCAGTGTGATAATGATTTTTTAGGCATGCAGGAGAATAGTAAGTACACACTGAAGTGTCATACTGTTTGCAAATACTTTAGGAAAAAGAGTATATGTGTGTGTGTATACAGAGAGACACAAGAAAGAGACCAAAACAGAGAAACAGAGCAAATATCTCAAAATGTTTTTTAAATGACCTCTGAAGTCCCTTTATGCTTTGTCATTTCAAATTTCCAAAGTGCATCAAAACCCTGTGACCAAATATTGAAAATTATTTTTTTAAATCAACAGTAAGTCTCTCTGAATGAGAAATACACTCTTTATCTTCTTTCCTACCTTGCAAGCCGTAATTTTGACCTCTAACATCTAAATATTTTCTTCTATCTGCATCATCATAAGAAATTTGCAAAACCATAGAGTACGTTAAACGTTACATTTTTAAACATTTTTATTTATTCTAATTTTAATCAACGTTTTGATCCCCTTCTCTTCTCTCAAGGGTCTTGTCTGCTTCAAGCTTTAATTAGGAACTGTCTTGCCTTTCCTTCTTGGATTTTAATCTTAATGTGCATTGGTCTTCGTTTGTCCTTTCATATACATCATGTACAGAGATTTCCCTCTTTCTTTCTTACTGTCAATATTTTCCTGTAGATTTATCTCCGGTTCTGTGCTCTCATTTAGTTCTCTAATTTGCCTTGCCTTCGCTGCACTTCTTATTACCTTTACATCTTTTTCATTATCCCCTATCTTCCCACTCACCCTGAAAAGGGACTAGCACTTCACTCTCCCTGCCCACCGCTCTGCCTGCCTTTGCCAGTCTCCTGAGCTCCTTTTCAAGCCCGGAGTAGTTTTGTTTAAAATGTGTGTGTGTGTGCTATACAACATATATTTGCACATGCTTGTATACACACACACATACATACACTTTTATTTTAAATAAAACATATGCACAATTTTGCACATAACAAAACCACAGTACATATATATGTGAAGATACAACCTAGAAAACCCTATGGGGCAGTTCTACTGTCACAAGAGTCAAAATCAATTCAATGACACCTAACAGCAACCATATATATATATAAAATCAGACAGAATGCAGAAATTATCAAACAATATTATTAATATCACACCAAGTAAAATTTTGTTGAAAATCATTCAAAAATGGTTGCAGCAGTACATCAACAGGGAACTGCTGGAAGTACAAGCCAGATTCAGAAGAGGACATAGTATGAGGGATATCATTGCTGATGTCAGATGGATACATGGATCTTGGCTGAAAGCAGAGAATATCAGAAATATGTTTAGCTGTGTTTTATTGACTATGCAAAGGCATTTGACTGTGTAGATAGTAACAAATTATCGATAACATTGCAAAGAATGGGAATTCCAGAACACTTAATTGTGCTCATGTGAAACCTGTACATAGACCAAGAGGCAGTCTTTCGAACAGAACAAGGGGATAGTGCGTAGTTTAAAATCAGGAAAGATGTGTGTCAGGGTTGGGTCCTTTCACCATACTTATTCAATCTGTATACTGAGCAAATAATCCAAGAAGCTGGACTATATGAAGAAGAGTGCAGCATCAGGATTGGAGGAAGACTCATTAACAACCTGCGATATGCAGATGACACAACCCTCCTTGCTGAAAGTGAAGAGGACTTGAAGCACTCACTGATGGAGATCAAAGACTACAGCCTTCAGTATGGATTACACCCCAACATAAAGAAAACAAAAATCCTCACTGCTGGACCAATAAACAACATCATGATAAACGGAGAAAAGATTGAAGTTGTCAAGGATTTCATTTTACTTAGATCCACAATGAACACCCATGGAAGCAGCAGTCAAGAAATCAAATGACCTATTGTTTTGGGCAAATGTGCTATAAAAGATCTCTTTAAAGTGTTGAAAAGCAAAGATGTCACTTTGAGAACTAAGGTGCGCCTGACCCAAGCCATGGTATTTTCAATTGCCTTGTATGCAGTCGAAAGCTGGATGATGAATAAGTAAGACTGAAGAGGAATTGATGTCTTTGAATTATGGTGTTGGCAAAGAATGTTGAATATACCATGGGCTGACAGAAGAACAAACAAATCCGTCTTGGAAGAAGTACAGCCAGAATGCTCCTTAGAATCAAGGATAGATAGACTTTGTCTCCCATACTTTGGACATGTTATCAGGAGAAGTCTGTCCCTGGAGAAAGATACATGCTTGGTAAGGTAGAGGCTAAGCAAAAAGGAGGAAGACCCTCAATGAGGTGGATTGACACAGTGGCTGCAACAATGGATTCAAACATAGCAACAATTGTGGGGATGGTGCAGGACTGGGCAGTGTTTTGTTCTGTTGTACGTGGGGTTGCTATGAGTCAGAACTAACTTGATGGCACCTAACAACAACAACACATATATATGTGGGGGAGGGAGTGTATACATAGTGCACTTAAATCTCTTTAGTGACGAAAAATTTGTGAAATGCCATGGTAGAAGGGATTTTCTCTCTCAGGGTGTAAAAATGGAGCCTACCCAGAAACACAGTCCTCCATCTTTATCTCTGTTGTCGGATTTTTGTTCTGTTTTGTTTTAATATCTTATTTGGTTGACTAGTCGCTTTGAAAAAGGAGCCCTGTTGGCACAACTGTTAAGCCCCTGGCTGCTAACCGAAGGGTGGGTGGTTCAAACTCACACAGTGGCTCTACAGGAGAAAGACCTGCCCATCTGCTCCTGTAAAGATTACAGCCTAGGAAACCTTATGGGACAGTTCTACTCTGTCACATGGGGCCACTATGAGACGGAATCAACTAGACAGCACATAACAACAACAAGCAAAGCGCATGGCAGAAGAAAGGCCAGCTGATATCATCCTGTTCACCTTTGACGACTTGCCTTTTTTCTAGCCATACCTTGTGTGCCTTTACCCTAAACTCTCTCTACTCTCCCCTCCCCCACCTTCCTTGTCGCCTCCCTGTGTCCCTCCCATGGAGCCACTCCCAGGCTTCCTGTCATTTCACCTTTTCTCTGGTTCAGAGAACCCTTGAATGATAATCCTTTTGTTTTCCTGAACTTCTGAACTGTTCTTGCGTCTTTTACCTCTGGGCTTTGGCAATCTGCCTTGGGTTCCTTTATCTGCCCTACCCCAGCTGAAACTGTTGCTAATGGAGAATCAGAACACCAATTTTCACTGATTCTTAGTTCTTTCTTACTTCTACTACAATTACATGCTACATTGCATTTTTCTTTTCCTTTTTTCTCTCCTTTCTTTTAGCTGACTCAACTTTCCCTTCCATTTCTGTACTCACACTTTGGGATTCTTTTTTCCAGTCTGTGCTGGTCTCAGTTGTGTGACCTACCTCAGTGTTCTCCCCCAACTCATCTAGTCAGATCCTGACCAAATGGAAACTTCCTTTAATCCCACAAATTACAGAGATACTCTTTCACCACCTCACTGAGTTGCCCCAGCCTGCACACCCAGCTGGTTAATTTCAGGACTGTAGACCTGGATTTACAAACTGTGTGACTGCCTGAATCTGTTCAGTAGCCTGGTAACCTTGCTCAGCTCTCAAGGCAGAAGGATTACTCCACCGCCCTGCCAAGTGCAATCAAACATTCCAATGCCCACACCCCAACTCGTTCAGTATTTTACTTGGCTGGCATTGCAGTGTCTTGTTAAGCAGGCTAAGAGAGCATTTTTTTTTTTAAGTCATTTTATTTCCCAATGAGTTATCTTTTGTTGGCTCTTGCTCACACTCGAGTGCTCTCTCTCCCTGTCTTTTCTTTTTGTTCTTGTCCAGCTTGATGGCGCAATTGAAAAGTTAAATCAGAGACTCCCATTTTTAGCCTCAAATATTCTTTTAAGATGTACCATGTATTCTCCTTTTTCTGAGGCTTAGTAGTGCACTTACTCTGTTATTGTTAGCTGCCCTCGAGTCCACCCCTGGACTCATGGTGACCCTGTGTACACATGGAACTAAACGTTGCCTAGTCCTGCGCCAACCCCATGACCATTTGCAGACCATAGGGTTTTCATTGACTCATTTTCGGAAGGAGATTGCCAAGTCTTTCTTCCTAGTCCATCTTTGTCTAGAAGTGCTGCTGAAACCTGTTCAGCATCAAAGCAACACACAAGCCTCCATTGACAGACTGGTGGCAGCTGCGCATGAGGCGCATTGGCCAGGAATTGAACCTGAGTCTCCTGCACAGAAGGCAAGATTTCTTGCCTAACTTATTGAACTTATCGTAGGAATCTAAATTTCACATGTCTTCTGGAATATCAGTCAAGGGACTTGGTAGTCTAAATTCTTACAGCAAAATTCTTGCCTTGTAATATTTTCAGATGACAAAATATCTTGTCCAAATGACTTAGTGATCAATTCTCTTCAAATGAGCCAGCAACTTTTATATGTCCCCTTTTTCCTTTGGTGAGCTCCCTTTTTTCTTATGGAAAATGAAGGAAACTAATAACAGTACCACCTTTTCCCTTCTCTAATCTGATCTCCAATGGCTTAATTCTCTTGTGCAGTTCAATAATCTCACACTTCATTCCTCCTCAGCTCATTCTTATATTTGCCACTGAAGTTCAGTTTTAAAAATCTATCTTGCTGCTTATTCCTATAGTGTGGACCCTTTCTCTCTGATTTCTCCCACTATCCCTGTGAGAAGGTGTGATGGTTAAGATTGTATGTCAACTTGGCTGGGCCATGATTCTCAGTGTTTTGGCAGTTGTATAATGTTGTGATCACTGACCTGTTGAAATATGATATGTGATCACCCCCATGATGGAACCTGCTGAGTGGTACTGGTGGGGGCAGGGCCTGTGGCGGCTCACCACCCTCTCAGCCTTCTTCTCTCTGCCCTCCCCCGGCTGCTTCCTTCCTGCTCGCCTTGCCAAAGTTTTTGGCTTGTTCTGGACCCAGCAGCTGCCTGTTGTTGTCTCACCTCTGGTTCTTGGAACTTGAGCTAGCAGCTTAGTGGTTGATCTTGGGATTCATCAATCTTCACAGCCTCCAAGCAAGAGTCCTGCTCCCCGACCTGCTGATCTTGGGTTCGCCAGCCCCTTCAGCTATGTGAATCAGGAGAAACCTTGTGGTCTTGCCTGCCAATCTTGGAATTCATCAACTTTCACAGCCTGTGAACGGGAGCCCTGCTCTCTGACCTGCCGATCTTGGGCTCGCCAGCTTCTGTGGCTGCATGAATTGGGAGAGGGCTCTACCCTGATCCACAGACTTGGGACGTTCTAGCCTCTACAATCACGTGAGCTGTTCCCCTGATATGAATTTCTCTCTATATATATTTATACACTTTACTGATTTTGCTTCTCTAGAGAACCCAGCCTAAGACAGAAGGACTGAAAGAAACAGAAGCATGGAGAAGCGCAAAGGAATCTCTAGTCTCGAAGCCAGTGACTAGAACCCACACCCTTCAGCTCTGCAAATCCCGGGGTCCTGAGGTTGAACCACAGGCTTTCTTTTGTGATCCCCTGTATTGGTCTCAGGCGTTCTGTGGAACCAAAGCCACAGTTCCATCCTCACTGCTACCAAGGGGTGCTACTGAGTTGATGTTCCAGTCCACTTTTCTCATACACTTAAGATTTTCCCCAAATGTTCCAATAAGAAGCAAATTTGAGTACTTCTGGGCAGAGGTAAATTGAGGACTAACAGAATCACAGATTTTTAGAGTTGAAATAGTTCAAGGACAGGTGGTGATATTTTCTCCAGTGGGACAGTGTGCAGGCTATGTGGATGTTTTTATTGATAATGGTAGTAGGTTGACAGTGTCCACAATGGTAGTGTTGGACATGCCTCAAACATGAATCAAGTCCATTCAGAGGCTTTGCTCAGACCTCTTTTCTTTTGCCAATAATCCTTCATAGCACCGGAGTTTTATGATGTTATCTGAGTGGAATTACATTGAAACAGCTTAAAATTATACGATTAATTACAGTCAGCTTTGACTACAGTGACTAATTGGTCCAATCCTGTTATTATAACGTTCTACTCTTGTCAGACTATGGTTACATAACGCAATGAAGGGCCAGTAGACACTGCTGGTTTACTAGTTTTTGGATACTAAGCAGTTAACTTAAACATTGCTTTAAAAATATTAGGAGGGCAATACAATAGAATATTATTCAGCCATAAAAGAGAATGAAGTACTGATACATGTTATAAGATAGATGAACCTTGAAAATACTATATAAGTGAAAGCCAGACACAAAAGTTTACATGTTGTGTGATTTCATTTGTATAAAAATATCCAGAATAGGTAAACCCATAGAGACAGAAAGCAAATTAGTGGTTGACAGGGGCTGGGAGAAGGGTATGGGGGGTGATGCTTAATGGGGATAAAATTTCCTTTTGGGGTGATGAAAATGTTTTGGAGTTATATAGTGGAGTTAGTTTGCACAACATGGAAAATGTACTAAATGTCACTGAATTGTGCACTTTAAATTGGTTAATTTTATGTTATGTGAATTTTATCTCAAATAAAAAGTATATACACATACATATAAATATATACATAAATATATATATGTATATAGAGAGAGAAAGGGCATACCCAGGTCCAATGGGTTACATTTGGCCCGTAATCCATATGCCAGGTGCCAGAGGTCTGCTCCCATGCCCTTCTCTACCTTACTGATGATGGAAGTGAGGACTATAGAACATACGCCCCACCCAGGGTCACACAATTACTAGAACCCAGGCTTCCTGACTTGAGGTCTCAACCTCTTGCCAAAAGAAGAACCGTTTGGTCCTTGAGATCATGCCTTCGATATAACTATCTACTGAGTGTCTACTACAAGCCAGACACTGCAACCTATTTCATTTTATTATGCTTAAATAGCCCTTATCTCCTAAGTATATAGGTATCATATTGTGTCCCTTGGTGACAACCTGTTCTAATTTGATCTCTACTTCTTGTATTAGTTCTTAAATGGGTCCAAGTGGCTAATGCTCTGAAAGTGTTACCATATTACTTAAGAGTGATTGTGTGTGTGTGTGTGTGTGTGTGTGTGTGTGTGTGACTTTAAAATACCCATAGGACTAGTTATGATTAAAAATATATTTAACAAATGTGTGAAGTCTATACAACTCCTTTGCATGCTTCAAAATATTAAGTGAAGTGGCTCCAAGTTCAGAGCAGGTCAGCAGACAACACTCAGGTCAAGGCAACACATGCTGAGACCCCCAGTGCTCAGGCCTGGGGCCTGACGTAACTGGGAGACAAAGATGAACCCAGCCCCTAAACATGACCCTCTTAAAGAGGGCGTGGAGACAGGAGTGTACAATCAGGATACGGTAAGTGGCACACACACAAAAAAGTGTAAACATAATTCGAGGGAGGGTCCAGCTGCATCTGAGGCCAGTCTGGGAAGACGCAGGGCTTCAGAGAGGAGGAGATGGTGATGTCAGCATTCTAGGCAGAAAGATTAACATAAATGTGAGAGTAAGAGAAACTTGTACAAGAACATCATGCCCAGTTTGGACTGGAAAGAATTGGAATTGGGGTGAGTTATACAGGTGCAAGAGGTGGTGTTTTCCTCTTTATTTCAATTCTAGTCTACAGCTCACTTTCTTTTCAATCTTGTCATATCTGTCAGGCCTTTCAGTGATTCCTATGTGCCTATGGGGCAGTTCTTTCTGTCCTATAAGGTTGCTGTGAGTTGGAATCAACTCAATGGCAACGAGTTTCGGTGATGCCAATTTGTATTGTGTGTGTGTGGAGAGAGAGAGAGAGCTATCTTAGAATAGCCATCATCCCTCTGTCAGTTTGTCCTACTGTGGTGACTAGCCTGTTGCTATGATGCTGGAAGCTATGCCAGGGGTATTTCAAATACCAGCAGGGTCACTGAGGGTGGGCAGGTTTCAGTGGAGTTTCCAGAATAAGACAGACTAGGAAGAAAGGCCTGGAGATCTACTTCTGGAAATTAGCAATGAAAACCTTATGGATCACAAAAAAACATTGTTCAATTCGCTTGCTTTGGACATGTCATCAGGAGGGATCAATCATGGAGGAGGACATTATGTTTGGTGAAGTAGAGAGTCACTGAGGGCAAGGGAGACCCTCAGTGAGATAGATTGGCATATTAGCTGCAACAATGGACTCCAACATGCCAGCAATCATGAGGATGATGCAGGACCTGGTAACGTTTCATTCTGTTGTATGTAAGGTCGCCATGAGTCAGAGCTGACTCTACAGAAACTATCTGTTTATCTATCTATCCATCCATCCATCTATCTGTCTTTCATCTTAGTATAGGCCTGTGACCTGATGTTTTCTAAAATATAGGCATTTAAGAGGTCTCCTTGCTCCTCAAGAGCCTTGCCTGCTTGATTCTTTCACTTACATTATTTTAAAAGAAGGCAAAAACTGTTATTTTATAACTAAGCTAAAGTTTAAAATGTAAATACACGAAAAGAGTTGGCATACGCGTAAAAATATTCTAACCCAAGCAACTAAAGAAAAAAATAGATAAATTGGACTTTAAAGAAATTAAAAACTTTTGTGCTTGAAATGACACTCTCAAGAAAGTGAAAAGACAATCCATAAAATGGGTGAAAATATTTGCAAATAAGAAATTTGATAAAGATCTAGTATCAAGAATAAATAAAGAACTCTCACAACTCAAAACAACAAGCAACTCAATTTAAAAATGGACAGAAGATTTGAATCAACATTTCTCTAAAGAAGATATACAAATGACCAATAAACATGAAAAGATACTCAACATCGTTAGTCATTAGAGAAATGCAAATCAAAAACCACAATGAGATTTCACTTCACACACACTAGGATGGCTAGAATCAAAAAAACAGACAAAAACAAGTGTTGGTGAGGATGTGGAGAAACCGGAACCCTCATACATTATTGGTGGAAATGTAAAATGATGTAGCCTCTTTGGAAAACAGTTTGGCAGCTCCTCAAAAAGTTGATCATAAAGTCTCCATATGACCTAGCAATTCTACTACTAGGCATATTCCCAAGAGAACTGAAAACTTATGTTTTCAGTACAAACATGTGTGCATGAATGTTCATAGCAGCTTTATTCATAATATCCAAAAAGTAGCAACAACCCAAATGCTCATCAACCAATGAATGAATAAACAAATTGTAGTATATCCCTACAATACGATACTATTTGGCAATAAAAAGGAATGAAGTACTGTTACAATATGGATGAATCTTGAAACCATGATGCTAAGTGAAAGAAGGTAGACACAAAAGGGTCACATATTGCATGATTCCATTTATATAAAATGCCCAGAATAGGCAAATCTATAGACAGAAAGTAGCTTAGTGGTTACCAGAGACTGTGGGGAGAAAGGAATAGTGTGTGACTATTAATGAGCAAGGGATCTCTTCTTGGGGTGGTGGAAATATTCTGGAATTGGATAGTGCTGATGGTTGTACAATACTGTGACTATACTATTGTCGTTGTATGCCATTGAGTCACTTGTGACTCATAACAACCTTATGTGACAAAGTAGAATTGCCCCCATAGGGTTTCCTAGGCTGTAATCTTTATGAGAGCAGATCGTCAGGTCTTTTCTCCTGCATGACTGTACTAAAAAACACCAAATTGTACACTTTGAAGGAGTGAATTTTGTGGTATGTATAACATATCTTATTCCATCTTTTTTTTAATCCTAAGAGATTAATTACTGTATCAGCTTCTTTTCTGAGAGTAAGTGTTATTGGGGGGAGAAGGTAAGGTTGAAACAGCAGGAGGTGGTGCAGATAAGCCCAGACAGGAGAATCCGGGGTGCCTTGCCCTACACTACTCTGCCCCTCTCTTTTTACAGGCCATTCTCCTACCTTTTCTTCTCCCAGTGTGGAAGTAAAGTGACCTCAGCCACAGGAGCTAAAGTAACCAAAATCAGCATTCTTTGCCTTAATAGTAGTCTCAGGCACCAACAAACAAACATATTTCTGTTTATGGTGATGGCAAAATTGACAATCAATACTGGTGATGGCTGCACAGCAGGATTGATGTAATTGGTGTCACCAAATTGTACAGATGAATAAAGTTGAATTGGCAAATATCATGTTATGTATATATTTTTACAACAATAAAAAGAAAATAAATGCAGTTCTATTTTAAAAATTCTATAAACAAACAACCAAAAAAGTGATTTTTGGAAAGTGCAATCAACAAAATAGGTATATATAGTCATGTGCCACGTAACATCTGTTGAGGTAGTATCTGACTTCATGTATGTCCGTGGTCGCGTAAGTTTATAATAGAGTTCGGAAATCCTGATCAGAAAATGAGATGTAGGGGATGTAACCAGATGTAGTGAACACAACAGCTTCCTGCACGCAGCACGTGCATCTCATGTCTCTTACATACAAAGCAGTTGCACTGGCAGCAGTATAATGATACAGTACGTATATAACCTATAACACATACATCTTGATAGTCCTAATAAATGCCTATGTTACTGGCTTATGTATATACTGTACTGTACTTTCTATTGTTATTTTAATGTGAACTTTCCCTCCTTACAAATAAGCACACACCTTGTAACAGAGTATGCTTCGACTCATAGGCAGCAGCATCCAATCTTGTCTCTTGAGTGTTGTAGCATTATCTCTCTGTTTAAGTTTCTTTTCAAAATATTTCCGTGAAGCGCATCATGGCTCCCAAATGCAGCAAAACCAGTGCTAGTGATAGCAGCAGCAATAGGCAAAGAAGAAGTATCTATCTGGAAGTGAAACAAAAGGTATCACATGTAGCTTTGCTAAGCATATAATATGATGTTCGCACAACGTCCAAATTACATAACATCCTCTTTCACAGAATGTATCGTTGATATTAAGCGATGCATGCCTGTTATTTTTCTTACAACTAAGAAAAGAACAGGATAAGAGATATTCTGGCTTCAGAAAGTGCTTACTTGCCAAAAAATTTTCTAAAGCATGTGGTTCTAACTCAGTTGCCTGGATCCACACACAAGTCTAGAGATGACGGGCCATAAACTGTGCCTGTTTACATAAAACAGTTTCCTTCAAGCCCGGCAGATGTCTGCTGCCTTCCAAGAGAAGCAATTGGATCGCTGGTGTAGTTACGTTTCACGCCCACTTGAGAAGGTAACTCAGGAAATTAGTACTTACGGGCATCCTCAGGAGATCCACAGGCTTGTATCGGGTGTCTTTGAACCCGACTGGAATAATCACACACTTTCATTTTATAACAAAGAGAGATACCTATTCTGTAACCTTAGAGGGAGGTTGGACTTTTAAATTGTTAACAGTCTTTGGAGCAAGAGAAATACTTGACAAGGAAAAGCAAACACCCTTTGGATGAGCTTTGCGGTTGGTTGGAAATTCTTCTGAAAGAAGTCATAGTCTCTGAATAAAGTTATATCATCTTCCCTCTTACCTAACTAGAGAGATAATCAGCATTGTTTAGAGAACAGACATCTGAATTATGATCATGGTTCATGGTACAATTATGCAGCACTATCCACTGTGGATAAAGAACCCTATTGATTCATATGAGGGATCATAAAACGTGTTTACAGAGGCATGTGAGAGGAAATATGTCAGAGCAGGTTAGAAGGGGACCAAATATTTCAAGTTTGCTTAATAACAGCTACATAGCCCACCACTCATCTTGTCAGTTTGTCATACTATGTTGCTATGATGCTGGAAGCTATGTCATCGGTATTTCAAATACCGGCAGGGTCACTCATGATTAAGAGGTTTAGCAGAGCTTCCAGACTAAGACTAGAAAGAAAGACCTGTCGATCTACTTCCAAAAATTAGCCAATGAAAACACTATGAATCACAACAATCCGATATAGTCCTGGAAGATGAGCCCCCTATGTTGGAAGTCACCCAAAATAACACAGTGGGGGCAACAAGGGACTTGAGCATACCAACGATCATGAAGATGGTGCAGGACCAGGCAGCATTTCATTCTGTTGTGCTCGGGATCATCATGAGTTGGGGCCAGCTCCGGTAACTAACAACAAGAAGCATAGCATCTTTGCTTCTTCTGTCTGGGAAAAGAAAGCTAGCCCAAAGACGAAGCAAAGCTGGAGGAGTCAGGACAGGGAGTAAAGAGAAGGTCAGCATGCAGACCTCATGAGAAGTTTGGAAACCAGAGAAATGGCATAAGAGGGGGAGTTAAAATTGTCCATGGATGAAGAGTTTGAGAAGAAGTTACTTTTATTATACATCAAGTTCAGGTTTTTTAAAAAAATTGCCCAACACTCCATAGCTCATAGCTCATAGTTCACAACTATATGTGAACACCCTGAAGCAATAACAAAACTAGAATTCAAAGCAGCAAATAAACACAAAACTGTTCCACGTCTTGGCCTAGACCACAAGGGCCTTTCTTGATCCCTGCCTGGAATATTAAGAGAAATGCTGATAGTGGCCCTTCACTTTTAGTGAGGCCTTGTTTTTGCTCAATGGAATCCATCTTAACTCTAATTTAGCCTTATTGTCACTTATGCCTTTTCCTGGAAAGGGCTTCTTCTATCATCTTGGCCTATAATTTAACCTAACGGTACCTTCTATTTTTTCTAATTATTTTCCCTGTAACTTCTTGGTGACTTTTCAGATTCTACTTGGGGTTCCCGTACTGCATGGCATAAATTCTCTGAACCTGCGATGTCCAATATGGCAGCCACAGGCCACGTGCAGGTATTGAGCATTTGCGATATGGCTATTCCAAATTGAGATGTGCTCTACGTGTAAAATACGCGCTGGATTTTAGAGACTGTTGTAGGGTAAAAACACCACAAAGCTGAGTAAAGCAAAAAGACAGTTTTACTCGGCATATATTCAAAAAGGCAAAAGTGGGAAACGGACAACCCAGCTGCTAGAGCCATGTCTGCCGGAGTCCAAAGACCGTTATAGAATCATCAGTATTTATTAACATTACAAATGGGCAAAACCATTGAAAGCTTAGTCTTTTCACAGATTGGCTAGAAACTGTGATCCTACATTTTGAATTGTCTTTCTTAACAATCATTGGTACAGGTTTCAGGAACGACAGTCAGGAGGGTCTTCATTGGTCCAACAAATTTCTATTCACTAAATGCTAATAGAAAAAGACAAGAGTGGAAAGTCTTTTGTGTTCTGTTTGATTGGCTTTATGTGAAAGTTTCCCTAAAAGATATTTTCCAAGATTATCTTAACTATTGTCTTTATATCTCAGGGCCCAGTCGATGTGTCCTTGTAGGTCCTTGAGAGCCCAGCTCCAACTGGGTCATATTCTCTATGCTCAAGGAGAGGGAAGAATAACTCCAATATTATTTCCTAAATCAAGACTTAGTGAGATATTTTGAACATTTTTAAACATTAATTGCATGTTGAAATGACACAATTTGGGGTACCAGTTGTCATCAAGTTGATTTCGACTCATGGCACTCCCACGTGTGTTGGAGCAGAACTGTGCTCCTTAAGGCTTTCAATGTTGTGACCTGGCGAATCACCAGGTGTTGCTTCCAAGGCTCGAACCTCCAGACTTTCGGTTAGTAGCCGACCGCTTCATCGTTGGCACCGCTCAGGGACTCTACCAATTGGGGTATATTGGGTTAAATAAAATATATTATTAAAATTAGTTTCATTTGTTCCTTTTTACTTTTTTAAATGGGGTACTAGAAATTTTAAATTGTATCTGGCCTACATTATGCAGTGACATGCCACATAACATCCATTCGTCCAATATCCGACCACATATACGTCCATGGTCCCATAAGGTTTGTGACTACAGGTTGTACATAAGTCGGATGTTCGCAACCTGGGGACTGCCTTACGTAATGTGGTGTTTGCACAACGTCCAAATCACATAACCTCCTATTTCACAGAACGTATTGGGGATGTAAATCAACGCAAGACTGTATTTCTACTGGACAGCACTGCTCCGAGCTTTTAATACACTAACGTGCACTATGAATCCCAAGAGGAAACTGTAGTGCACAGAGTTTTCAAACACAAATGACCACAGAACTATTTTTCACGAAACATCATGTTCTAATCTATTTTCCTTCATGGGATCCAAATCATAATCAAGGCCACTGTTTCCCTTAATCTGCTTGGAGTCTCATTTAGTGAATTGCTGTAACTTGCCCAGAGACGTGTCTTCCCTCCTAAAGAAGCTAATTTATTGAAACAATGCAATTGAAACCCTGTGAGGATGTGGCTCATTATTCTGACAGCTTTAATGTGGTCACAACCAGCAGGAGCATCTTTTCTGTAGGTGTTCAATGTGCAAATGTTTTTAGCAAAACTGAAATAAAATTACATTTTATTATTTCACCAGGACCCATAGAATCACAGAATTTGAGATCTGAAAGGTGGCTAATCCAAGACTGTAGGGTCGCTGTAAGTTAAGATTGACTGGACAGCAATGGGTTTGGTTTTGAATCCAAGACCCTAGGTCATATCGTAGATTAAGGACCAAACACCCAACCAATAATAACGTGCCAATTATTTATTCAGTGTCCACTATGTGCCAGGCACTCATTTCATACTCATCAATGAGCTTACAAAGTTGGTATTATGATCAGTCCAATCTTATACGTACTAGGAAGATCAGAGAGGTTGAACCATTTCTCTGAGGTTGCACAAGTGAGGGGTGGGGCTGAGGTTCAAGACCAAGTCTTCTCTGACTCCACGGCTGAGGGCTTCTCCACTATGCTTTGCTGCCTCTGGGAAGTGAAGAGCCTTGCAAATACATCAGACATAATATTCTAGCGATTGCAGATGGCAATATAGAGTGTTTGCACTAGACAAATGACTGCTGTAAATATATTCAAAAGAGTAATATAATACAATCATTTGACACAGTCTTTGAGCATTAAAGTCATACTATGGAAATAGAATCCACCAGAAAAACCCTTGCTTTTCCATTTTTTCATACCTACAGGTAGAAGTTTGTTGTGATGTTTACTTTCCTTTACTTACATCTACATACTGTAGATCTACAAGGTGTCTTCCCCCAACTTTACATTTTTGTTTCTCTTGCAAATTTAGGTTACTAGGCTTTTTGTTTGCAGAAAACGAACACAAGTCTCCCTAATAGAAAGATCTGAACTTTTCAGATTCCGGGTCCAGGTCAGAGTGTGCTGATTTCTGCAATGATGTCTAGCACCCCCACAGCATTTAGTGTTTCGAAGGATGTAGAAAAAGAAACAAGCAGAGAACTGATGAGTAGTAACTTGCAGTCCCTGGGCCAGTTCTAACTCCAGCAAGGAGGCGCCTGAGTCAGAACGTTAGGTTATGCTGCCTCCCACTGGCCAATGTGAGATTCTGCACAAAACTCAGGGATAAAAAATTGGTTACTGAGGACTTCTCAACTTGATCAATATACCCAAAAAATAAAAAACAAACACACTGCCGTCGAGTTGATTCCAACTCATTGCGACCCTACAGGACAGAGTAGAACTCCCCTACAGGGTTTCCAAGCACGTAATCTTTACGGAAGCAGACTGCCACATCTTTCTCCCACGGAGCAGCTGGTGGGCTTGAACTACCAAGCTTTCCGTTAGCCGAGGGCTTAACCACTGCACCACCAGGGCTTTTGGTTTATATATAGACACCTTTTAAAGGCAAAAAAAAAATCACTTTTAAATGAATTCGCAATCCCTAGATTGAAAAAACACCATTCTATGTCATGTAGAAGTTCAAATAGCAACCAAGCTTTAAATTCTAAGAGCTGTTTTCTATGGGAGCTTCTGCAAGGTACAGATGTTATCTTTGTTCTCAATATTATTTACCTGGTGGAGTTCTTAGGTCGTGCTAATGGTTAACATGCTCATCTGCTAACCAAAAGGTTGGAGGTCTGAGTCCACCCAGAGGCACCTTGAAAGAAAGGCCTGGCAATCTACTTCTGAAAAACCAGCCTTTGAAAACCGTGTGGAGTACAGTTCTACTCTGACACACCCACGAGTCGGAACTGACTCCACAGTAACTGGTGAGTCCTAGAAATAAATCGTGCAGGAGTGATGACTTTTTGTCAGGGCACCTTTGTATTTAATTTTTGGTGCTGTTGATAACCCCATTCTTATGGAAACATGCTCTTCCTTTAGCTTTTGTGAAACTGTACTTATTCCTCTTCTCCTTGCCTTATATGCATTTCTCTTATCTTTTCTCCTAAAATAGAGGAGGACGTCTTGGTTCTGTTACCAGCGTTCTGTTCTTTCACGGTTTCTTTTTCTGAGATCTCCTCACTCCCGTGGCTTCCGGTATCACTTTCTCAACAAATTCTTCCCAGATCCATTCTCCAGGGAGCATCAGCAACCCCCTCTCCTCTGGGTGATCACTTCGCCACGCCCTTAGCTCTATTATAGCTGATATCACATTGTTTCCGGATACCTGTCTCCCTCCCAGATCTCCGGCAACTGGAGGACGCAGGCCACGTCTTAGACACTTTTTAATAATATGTTTATTTGTATGACTTGAATTTGAAAATGTGCTCAGTGTTATTAAAGGAATCATCTTGAATAAGATGTTTAAACAAGAGGTTTATGGCCTAATAAGACATATACATAAACCACTGTAACACAAGGTAGAATGTGATAAATAAATGGCAGCTTACAGAAGATGATGAAGTTCTGTACTATGCGAACACAAAGGAAGAAGCAATTGCATCTAGTTAGAGAAGGAAGGAAATGGCATTGGAGACTGACCCAAGACGATAAGCTCTATATGTGGAGTAGGTAGGGGGAGGGTGTGGGGTGGGAGGGGGAAGTAGGGTTGTCATATAGGGGAACTCCTCCAGACAAAAGAAACAGAAAAAAAAGTAAAATAACATACAAACTTCTGCGATATAGTATTGGAGTATCTTCTGTGAGGGAGGAGAAGTTTTGTTTTTCCAGAGCCTGAGGTACTTTCAGAGTCCCTGGGTGGTGCAAACAGTTAAAGCACTCAGCTGCTCACGAAAAGGTTGGAGGTTCCAGTCCCCCCAGAGGCACCTCGGAAGAAAGGTCTGGCGATCTACTTCTGAAAAATCAGTCACTGAAAACCCTATGGAGCACACTTCTGCTCTTACACATATGACGTCACCATGAATCGGAATCGACCCAAAGGCAACTGGTTTTTTAAGGCACTTTCAGGGGAGAGAGAGATTGAGGCTAGAAAAGCAGATGGAGCCGTTTTACCAAAGGCCTTAAAAGTCACAGAAGGAGAGTAGGTAACAGAATATGTTGACAAGGCAGGAGCTGGGTATAGTCTCTGTAAGTCGATAGAGCATGGAGACACCCCTCCACCAAGGTATCCAGCTGTTTTCCACTGTTTCACGGAAGCTGTAATACCTCTGGGGAGAAAGAGTTGAACACTATCCACCACTGAGGTTCGGACATGAACACACGTATCTGATGACTTGGTGTGGGCAGCTTTGAGGGAGGGTCCATGGAGGCTGCTGAGAAAGAAATCTGCTTGAAGGAAGAATTTGACTTGGCAAATTGGGCACACCCCAAGGCTGAGCATGAAGGGGAACAGAGGTTCCAAGCACCTCGGGGCAGCTGATACCAGAACCTGGGCCCATCCTGGGGTAACATGTGCAACTGTGATGAAAGGCTGCACACAGGATTCTAAAAAGCGTTTTCTTTACTTCTGGAACACTTCAGAACCCAAGCAACCTTTTGGAGGGACTCCCCTTTACTCCCTTACTCCAGATTGGGTATAGAAAGGAGACAACATTCTCTTCATTATATAAGAGCAGTGCTTCCCAAATTTTAGAGGGCACCAGCATCACCTGGGGGGCTTGTTAAAAAAGCACAGATTACAGGGCTTCACCCCCAATGTCTGAGTGGTCTGAACCAATAGGTCTGGGGTGGTTGTTGCAGTTGCTGTCAAGTCATTTCCGACTCATGGAGACCTTATGTATAGCAGAACAACATGTTACCTGGTCCTGCACAATCTTCACAATCATTGGTATGTTTGAGTCCATTGTTGTGGCTATTGTGTCAAGCAGAGCCCTAAAATTTGCATTTCCAACAAATTCTCTGGTGATGCTGCTGGCCCAGGAACCCCATTTGAAAACCATTGTACAAGAACATCCCTGAGTGGAAAATGCTATCTAAGAGTAGGGCCTGTGCCTGCTCTGTTATTTTCCTGAGTACCTAGCACCTAACGGAGTGCCTGAGATAGATTTCTTTCTAAACAATTGTAATTCCAAATAGTATGTGACAGATAAAGCCCCATAATATATGCAGTCATAGGAGGGAAAGGCTACTTTTGTCTTCAAACAGAAAAATACAAGAATGGTAGGAAAAAACACACATTTTGTTTTAAAATTTTGACATATTTTCTTAGATTTTTCCAAGAATAAAATAATTAAAATAAAATGCTTATGTTGTTTAGGTACAATCAAACACTTCATGGGATTTTGTTCCTTGGTTTGGAGGTTTAGAGTCATGGTTTCATGGGGCATCCAGTTAATTGGCCTAATATCATTTTTTAGTGCTTTTGTTCTACCTCCTAGTTCATGGCATAGCGCCTGGAATCTTAAAAGTATGCAAGCAGCCATCGAAAGTACAACAATTGGTCTCCACTCACCTGCAGCAACAGAGGAAGAAGGAGAGTCAGCAATAGGAGGAGGTAGTGAAATGTGTGGCTAGTTGCCTCCATTAACAACTGCCCATTTTGCCATGAGACCAGAAGAGCTGGAGGGTACCTGACTACCATTACTGTGATCAAACAGTCTATAGAAGAATCCTGATCAAAAGAGGGAAAATTGCAAAACAGAATTTTAAATTCTCCTGAAATCTAGTCTTTCTGGAACCATGGACGCTGGATGAATCCCTGAAACTATAGCCTGGAGATAATCTTTACACCTTAAACCAAAAATATCCCCTGAAGTCTTCTTTAAACCAAACAATAGTTTAGCTCAATTAGTAAAGAATATCTCTTGAACATTGTGCTGTTTAAATAACTATCTATATGGGAGTGAGCCCTGGTGGTACAGTGGTTAAGCGCTTGGCTACTAACTGAAAGGTCAGTGGTTTGAATCCACCAGCCGCTCCGTGGGAGAAAGATGTGGCCATCTGTTTCCATAAAGATTTACAACCTTAGATTCCCCATGGGGCAGTTCTACTCTGTTCTATAGGGTCGCTATGAGTTGGAATCGACTTGAAGGCAACTGGTTTTTATATGGGATCAAACTGACAACAGCAACTTGAAAGGTTAGACAGGAAACTTAGGGGAAAGTGAGTTTACATAATCAATGTCACTGAATTGCACATGTATAGAAATCATTGAATTGGTATATGTTCTGCTGTGTATATTTTCAACAACAACAAAAATAAAATAATTTATTTTTTTAAAAAAGAAAAAAATGACAACAGCAACTCAAAATATTAGAGAAGAAACTTAGGGAGTAGTGAGTTCTTGTTAAGAGTGAAAGAATAATTTTGAAAAGGAAGGTGAGAATGGTTGCACAACTTGAAGAATGTAATCAATGTCTCTGAATTGTACATATAGAAACTGTTGAATTGGTGTCTGTTTTGCTGTGTACATTGTCAACAACAAAAATAAATAAAATAAATTATTTTTTAAAAAGAAGAAGAAATAAAATGCTACAGATAGAGTTAAAGCATAGCTCCAGCCCAGGCATTGCTTCTCTCCCTCCCAGAGGCATATCCTGCATTTTGTGTGACTCCTTCCCCTCCTTGCCTTTTTACATTTATCATATATGTATGTAATCAGTAAGTATGTAGTAGCAGTATTTAAAGTTTTTAAATGGCATCATACAATGCATTTCCTGATGTGCTTGTTCTGTTCACTTAATATTATGTTTTAAGATTCCTTCACTTTGATACATTTAGAGTTCTTTTATTAACTCTTATATAGTTTTTCATGATATGAAAGTGCTAATTTTACTTTTCCATTCCCTGTTTGATGGAAAGTGAAGTTATAGCCAATTTCTAGCTATTATAAACAATGCCGCAAGGAACATCCTTGTAAATGTTTCTTTGTACAAATTCCCACCTAGAAGTGGAATGAATGACTCAGAAGATGCATGTGTCCTCAGCTTTTCTAGATAGCATCCAATTGCTCAAAGTGGCTGTACTAATTTACAATACCCCCATCAGAGTAAGATAGCTTTAATTTCCCTACATTTCTGACATTTGGTCTCACTGGACTTTCAATTTTTGCTGATCTGGTGGGTATAAAATGGTATCTCATTTTAATTTGCGTTCTGCTGATTACTGGTGAGGCTGAGCATGTTTTCTTGTATTTATTAGAAACTCAAGAGTCCTCTTTTGTGAATACCCTTTTCATATCTTTGCCATTTTTCTATCAGATTTTTTTTTTCTTATTGATTTGTAGGAGTTCTTTACATATTTTGGATTTTTTTTCCTTGATTTTTATGACTTCCAAATATCTACCCCCAGTCTGTGGTTTGTCTTTTAATTTAAGTATTTTTTTTATTATTCAGAAATATTATATTTTAATATAGACAAATTTATCAATATTTTCCTTTATGAATTGTGCTTTTTGTGTCTTAAGAAATCCTTCTTGCTCTGTGATCATAGTCTCTTATACTTCCTTTTAGAAGGGCAAAGATTTACTTTTATAATACCTCTCATTATAGCTAGCAAAATTGTATTGGTTTTTTTGTGAGTATATGTGAAAAGCATTAATTTATTTAACATAAGCATTTTAAATATACCACCCTGTTTGTAATTTTTGCATTTTTAATTTCTTAACATACTAGGAAGCTCAAAAAATGGAAGAGGTCCTGGCTGTTCTTGGCCTCTATGGGTCTCTGGTGTTCACCTTTCATATTTCAAGAGTTGGGACAAGACTATCTGGCATTTCAAAAGGCCATACTATGAGGTATTGTGTGAGCCATAACCAGGATTGATTTGCAGACCACATAAGCACCTTGGGCATTCCCAGGAATTTTGGAGAGAAGGCATTGCAAAAGACAGGACATCCTTTCATCAGCCAGGTGGGATATTGGAGCCTTACCATTTGGGTGTTAATAATAACAGGGCTAATGGTTAGAGGTTCAAGTCCACTCAGAGGTGCCTTCTGAAAAATCTGCTTCTGAAAAATCAGCCATTGAAAAACTGTATGGAGCACAGTTCTACTCTGACACATATAGGGCCACCAAGAGTTGGAATAGACTGAACAATAACTGGTAATGTGAACTTCACCACTGCTCAGAAGTGGTTACTTGGCTTAAAAAATGTGGGACTTGACACTAGACGGCAGGAGTTGGGGGGAAGGGTTGGGTCGGGGAGCAAGGGAATGGGGAGCCACCCAGATTTTCAGGCAGGGTCTTGGCATTCTCTGAACTGTATTTTAGGATGGGTAATTTGGTGATGTGTAAAATGGTTGGGAAGGAGCCTTGGTGGCACAGTGGTTAAGTGCTCAGCTGCTAACGGAAAGGTCAGTGGTTTGAATCCACCAGCCACTCTGCAGAAGAACAGAACTGGTGATCTTCTCCCATAAAGATTAAAAAACCAAACCAAACCCACTGCCACTGAGTCAATTTTGACTCAGAGCGACCCTCATAGGACAGAGTAGAACTGTCCCATAAGGTTTCCAAGCCTGTAAATCTTTACGAAAACAGACTGCCACATCTTTCTCCCACAGAGCAGCTGGTGGATTCCAACGGCCGACCTTTTAATTAGCAGCCAATTCCTTTAACCATTGCTCTACCAGGGCTCCTCCCCCAAAGATTACAGACTAGGAAACCCTATGAGGCAGTTCTACTCTGTCATATAAGGTCATTATGAGTCGGAATAGACTCAACACACACAACAACAAGATGGTTGGGACAGACTATCAGAGTAGAGACATCAGTAAGAGACTAATGTAAATAATCCAGACAAATGAAATGTGAATGAAGGCAGAACCAGTGGAGAAGGAAAAAAATGGATGGATTTGAATATTCAGAAAAGTAGAATCAATAGGAAGCCGGGACAGAGCAAAGGAAACCACCACCAACAAATTGTTCAAGGCATACCTCCCCACCCCGAAAGCATCACAGAATCTCCAGGCTGAAAAGGATCTTAATGCTTATCCAGTACAACACCATTTCTGCTGCTTGGATTCCTTAGGGAACAGCCCTGCCAAGCAGCAAAAAGGAAATATTGCTCCTCATTCTCTGAAGAAAACAGAGTACTAGGAAGGACACAGAAGGACTGACTATGCTCACAGAAATGCCTGCTAAGGAGGCCAAACCTGAATGACATCTAAAAACAGAAAAGGTCCCTGTGATGGTTAAGGTTATGTTTCAACTTGGCTAGACCATGATTCTCAGTGGTTTGGCAGATATTATCTAATCATCCTCCGTTTTGTGATCTGATGTGAGCAGCCAATCAGCTGAAAGGAGGGTGTTCTTGGGGGTGTGGACTGCATCCAATATATATGGATGTTCTGGCAAAGCTCATCCCCTTTCAAGCCTGCATCTGACTCATCATCTTCTGACCTCTGGTTCTTGGGAATTGAGCCAGTAGCCTTCTGCCTGACCTGCTGATCTTGGGTTCATCAGCTCCTGCAACCACCTGAGTCAAGAGAAGCCTCCAGCCTGACACTTGATCCACAGATTTGGGACTTGCCAGCCTCCACAGCTACCTGAGCCATTTCCTTGAAATAAATCTCTCTCTAAATATTTATATATACGTTTCACTGGTTTTGCTCCTCTAGAGAACCCAGTCTAAGACATTTAGTACCGAGAGTGGTGGAAGCAGTTTTGGAATTGGGTAATGAGTAGAGGCTGGAAGAGTTTTAAGGCATCTGATAGTAAAAGCCTAGATTGCCTTGAAGAAACTATTGGTAGAATTATGGACATCAAAGGTAATTCTGGTGAGGCCTCAGGAAGAAGTGAGGAGATACATAGAGAAAGTCTCTGTCATATTAGAGAATACATATGGCACCAGCAACAGAATGTTTCTAGAAATGCGGATGTTAAACGTGCTTCTGGTAAGGCTCTAAAAGAAAATAATGAACATGTGATTGGACAGTGGAAGAAGGGTAATTTTTTTATGCAACGGCAAAGAACTTGTCTGAATTATGTTCAAATGTTTGGTGGAAGGGAGAAGATGTAAGTGATAAACTTGGATATCTGGCTGATGAGATTTCTAACCAAGATCTTAAAGAGGCTGCATCGTTTCTCCTTGCTGCTTATAGTAAAATGCAAGAGTAAAGAGATGAACTTAAAAATGAACGGTGCAAAATGAAAACAGAACTTAAAGATTTGGAAAATTCTGTTGTACCAACTAAAGACACATGCCCTAGAATGTTGACCAAAGATGTGGCTACACAAGCCTTTGTTTTTGTTAAAGAGATTAAGCCTGTGACTGATGAATCTAACCAACTACCACAGCAGAAAACCCATCAGCTTAGACTGAAAGGGACAGAGAAAGAATAACAGGGAAGAGCACTGTCTGCCTCTTAGAATTCTACAGGCAGGAAACAGGCCAAAGAAGGTACATCTGTTGTCCTCCAAGAAAAGAAAAGGACCATCCCTGAAGCAGTTCAGAGATAGCAGAACTGTTGGAAGGAGCATGGGAAGCAGGGCCTCCTTCGTTTCAAAGGATGGGATCACAGTTTCCTGGATCTCAAAGGGTGGGGCCACAGCCTCCGAGATTTCAAAGAGTCAGATCTTCACCAACTCAGTTCCGGAGTGTGGGGCTGTTGTTGTGTGCCAGGGGGATGGAACCACTGCCCAACACTGAGAGGACAGGGCTTCCATGCCCAAAGGGCAGAAGAACAGGGCCTGCCGGGGCTGAGGGGGTGAAGTCATCACTCAGATGGACTAGGAGAATGGGGCTGCCTCTATGGCATCACTAGAGGGGTGCATGGGGTGCATACTGCTCCAGATGGCACTGTCAGAGGGGGTGACACCAAAATGACTGTCTATAAAATTTTGTGCAGTGTTTCAGCAGAAATTTATTATTTTGTATAAAAATATCCCTGTTGTTAGTAATGACAACAAAAACATCTTTTGCAAGCCCAACTTACATGTATCAATATACCCACAAGGCTAAAACTCTATGCTAATTTACTTTTTGAATCTTCTAATGCACTATGGTCAGAGCTGTCATTATTACCCAATTACAATGACGCTTTGAATCACGTGGTTTTTTCTGTTCGCACTACAGGCACACACTGTTTTTCGTTGCTGCCGGTGTTTTTATAGTTGCTGATTTTGTCAAATTTTCTGGCGTTTAACTACAATATTGTGGTACTTTGCATCTGTGAACCTATATCAATAACATTTTTGATAATGAAGTAGTAATAAAAGGAAAAGAAGGAATGATATACAGGAATTATGATTTACGAGTAACATTAATACAAAAAAACATTGCCAAGGATGGTCTGGTACGGGAAGAGGTCCGTGGAGGGGGTGATGCGATGAGTTACTGCACTGAGTGATACCAACCCTAGTGACGTCACTGGGCCACCTAAAGTCGAGGGAGCAGAGTTGCCTTCCCAGAAGGCCTGGAAGGCAGAGCTGAAGCCCAGGACTGAGGGGCCTCCTCCCAGAATCTAGGGGAAGTGGCCAACACCCAGAGTCTAGAGGGTGGGGCCATTGCCCAGATGGTTTCAAAGAACAGAGGATTGTTTTCAAGCCTTGAGAGCTAATGCAAATTGTTATGCTGGGTTTTGGATTCACTTGGTGCCCCGTTTTCCTTTCTAATTTCTCCCATTTGTAATGGAAATGTTTACCTTGTACCTGTACTACGGTTGTTCTTTGGAGACGGCTAACTTGTAGTCTAGATTTCACAGGTTCACAGATGAAGAGGATTTTTGCCCCAGGATGGAATATGCTTAAAGTCTCACCAATATTTGATTTAGATTATTCAAAAGATGAGGTTTTGAACTTGGAGTTGATTTAAGACTTTTGCAATGATGTGATGGGGTGAATGTGTTTTGCAAGTAACAACGATATGAATTTTGGGGAGCCAAAGGGTAGAATAGTATGGATTGAATTGTGTCCTCCCAAAATACATGTTGTAAATCCTAACTTCTATGCCTGTGATTATAATTCCACTTGGTAATGGTAATTGTTTTTGTTATGTTAATGAGGCAGGATTAGTGTAGAGTGTATTGAAGCAGAGATGGGGGAAGAGAGATGGCAAGCCAAGTAAAGATTGCCCAGGAGCAGAAGTTCAGAAGAGACAAGGACCTTCCCCTAGAGTCAACAGAGAGAGAAAGCCTTCCCCTGGAGCCAGCACCATGAATTTGGATTTCTAGGCTCCTAAACTGTGAGAAAACAAATTTCTGTTTGTTAAAGCCATCCACTTGTGATATTTGTGTTATAGCAGTACTAGATAACTAAGGTGTATGTTCCAGATATGGGTGCTCTGAGACAGTTAAAATAAAACTGATTTTTGCTGCTTCTCCCATTATTTCCTCAAGTCTGTATAATTTAAGTCCTGAGGCCCTGGGGCAGAGTCTACTCTTGAGCCGCTTTCAGCATAAGGCCTAGTACACTGCTGGCTCAGACTAAGTGCCAAAAAAGGACTGTAAAAAGGGGGTAGGAGCAACTCAATTTGCAACTCTTTTTCCAAGTGGCTGCTGGCCAGAGGAGATGATTAAGGAAGATCTTGAGGCAAAGGGTAAAGTCTGCCATGGATTAAGTGTTGGGTATGTTATTGGAAACAAATAATGTGAATAAATAACTGCTCCTTTGCTTGGAGAACAGTGAACTCTTGTTAAATTAGGAGTTAGTAGTGGGACCAATTGTTATTGTATAATCTCTTAGAGCAGGAAATAGACAGGAATCCTGAAACACACAGCTACACACACGTCTTCTCAATCCGCCTTTTCTGCATCTCTGCCTTCATCACTTTCCCCTTCTCTTACCTCCCCCTTCAAAGAAAGTACCAGGGGAGTTTGGTGCCTAATAATGATCATTCATTAGGCTATGACCACATGCGGATAGATGATCTTAAACATTTGAGGATGGGGGGGAGCCATTACATTTGACTCAGAAAAAAAATGTGAAGGTACATGATCCAAGGTAATCAAGACCCTGCATTTATTATACTGCAGAATCCTTGAAGGACAGGAAGCTGGAAGTGATGGCAGTTGGTGTGGGATAGGATTAGGATATCTGGCTTGAGTGCAAGAACAGCTTTTCTTAAAAGAAGAGGGAATGGGGTATTTGAGTGGAGGACTGGATAGTAATCCAGAGTGGGTGCTTATGAAGCACTAAATCAAGGTCCCAGGTTTGGAGGGGGGTAGTTGTTTCTGATTTTTTTGAAATTATGTACAAAACCCCATTCATTTTAATCAGTGGAGCTAGCAGAAAGAGGGATGCGAAAATGCAATGAAAGAAAATATCGGGTTTTTGCAAGTGTGTGTAATCTTTCACATATCAAAAGTACAAAGGGATACTTAATTTTGTAGCTTTTAATATTTTCAGGGTGCAAGCAATGAAATTCTTCACTTTACAGCACCAAAATTATCACGTTTGTGCTTAAGAAAAGCAGAATTCACCGCACAAAAACACCACAGCGCAGTGGGATTTGTGGAATGTGTGGGATTTTGGGAGGCACAGAGTCAAAATTTCAGAAAGGGTCTTATTGGTGATTATTAGTTGTTCTTCAATGGAGAGCACCCTCCTCAACCCGCTTGCACTTGGGATGTGGTTATGTCCACCTTCATTTCATCAGCATAGCTGCCCCCTTGCATTAGTGTTTAGACTGAATTTGAATCCTGGATCCTCCCACTGTTCTGGGTGCACGCTCTCTTGATAAGCTTGCTGCCCAAGCACAGAGCCACAGCAGTGGGCCCTGCAGGAAGAAATAAACTGCACGCTGCTCAGCGGCCAGTGGTCTGGGAGGGAGCTCGGCTTTGGTGAGACAGTTAGCAGCACCTAGTGTGCAGAAAGGGGTACCCTGTGGAGACCCAAGGGGAAGGTGGAGGGACCTTCTTTTTATATATATATATATAATTTATTTTTGTTGTTTTTGAGAATGTAATTCAAAACATAACACCAGTTCAACAGTTTCTACACATACAATTCACTGACATTGATTCCATTCTTTGAGTTGTGCAACCATTCTCATCCCTTTTTCTAAGTTGTTCCTCCCCCATTAACATAAACTCACTGCCCCCTAAGGTTATAGGAGATTTTTGTCAATTTTGTCAATTTGACCCCATATAGATAGATCTTAAAAGAGTATAATGCTCAAGGTAGACATTCTTCAGTAGTTAAGCCAAACTATTGTTTGTTTTTAAGAAGACTTCAGGGGATATTTTTGGTTTAAGGTTTCAAGATTATCTCAGGGCAACTGTTTCAGGGGTTCATCCAGCCTCTGTGGCTCTAGAAAATCTGGATTCCATGAGAATTAAACAATCTGTTCTGCATTTACCCCCTTTGTTCAGGATTCTTCTATAGAATTTTTGATCAAAATGTTCAGTAATGGTAGAGGGACCTTCTTAACTATGGTCTACTGAATAGAGTGATCTTCATTTTGAAATGATTAAATCTCTCCCCCAGAAGAAACCAAACACAGAAATGTCAATTCCATGATTGAATTCCTTGTTTCCTTTTTATTTCCTGCCACAAAAAGCTATGGTTTTACTGAAGTTTGAAAAAGGTGATTAATTAAAATGAATGATAATTATTGAAATTACTACTGTAGCACTAATGAGTTAATATAATAATAATTTACTACCTACATTTCAAGTTTCTCCTTGCAATTCAAATTCTGCCATCTTGCAGCACTTGCTACCATATTGCTTAGTTTTGGGGTCATGGGTCCGTGTGACAAGCTGGTGAAAGTTAGGAATTCTCTTCCCAGAATTGCATAAGGAGGCACAATTTTGCACGTAATTTCAGAAGGTACATAGATTGCCTTCTGCATTAGTTTCCTGGAGCTGCTGTAACAGAAGTATGGCAAGTGGGTGGCTTTAAAGAACAGAAATTTGACTAAATGTCCACATTAGGTCTTAATTGTGTGAATTCCTTTCTTGTAGGCAGTCTCAGGCATTCCTTGGTTCCTTGGCTTGCAGACATCTTCACATGGCATCTGTCTTCCTGTGTGTGTATACGTGTGTGTGCAAGTGCTCTCAGACCGCTGTGTCTAATCTGCTCTTTTGATAACTCAGAAATGATTAGATTTAGAACTCATCCTACTTGGGTATGGTCTAATTAACAAAACAAAGAAAACCCTCTTTCCAAACAGTATAGGGGTTGGAGGGGTTAGAATTCAACACATATTTTGCAGAGGACACAATTTAATCCATCACACCCACCCCTCAAAAAAAGAAAAAGCACTGGGACCTCAGCATAGCACTTCGTATTACAATAATTCCTGTTCATTAACTGGGACTCTGACTTGTTCACAGTGTCCCAGTACCAAGTGCAGTATCTGAAAACTAGTAGTTGCTTTATGACAACGTTTAGGGTCAAGCTGACTTTTTAGGCAAGAGTGGTAGAATGAAAGAAACAACATTAACAAGTAGGGAGAAAGCATATTTATGTTGTGTAAGAAAAAAATTTTCTTTTGGTATTTTAGCTGTTCCCGTTTTTATTGGGATTTGGGTCACTTGGAAATCTCAGAACACGAAAAAAAACAGCCAGTTTCTCTTGCACAGGTGAGGAATTGAAACCTTTGCTCTTGGAAGAGTTAAATTGATCTGGAAAGATGTGTAATTGTAATAAACCTAGACTAGGGCCTGAGAAAAATCAGACAGGGCACCCAAAAGACCAAGATGCAGCCCTAAAATTCAGCTTAACATCCATGCTTCTTACAGAACCAGCCCACCTAGAAACTGCCGGCTGTGAGAGTGCAGAAAATGAGTCGTTCCAGGCACAGGTCCTACCTCGAGATATAGTCTAGACCATCTTGCTTTCCCACCTAACCTGCCAGGGCTTGTTCTTGCCTTCCCAGTTTCTTTGGCCTCGCTAGGCTCTTGAACTTATAACCTTAGGCCCTCCAGGCCCTGGATCAGATTTTCTGCCTCCCCTCTTGGAACTCTCCCTTTGGTCAAGTTCTTGCCCTGCACACAGACAATTCTAGGCCTGCAAGCTGGAGTAGGGGAGAAGGAGGTGGCACTAGTTACCATTCCTGTAACCTGCTGGGAAGCAAGAAATGACCTAGTGATTCCACTGGCTGTGGCCCTGACTAGGGGTGGAAGAGGCGGGAAGAGAGAGATTCTAGGAAGGTGTTGTCATCCTAATGAAACTGAGAGTTCAGGTTGTTGCCTCTAGAAGAAGTTTAAGGGAAAATAATGCAGGTAGCTTTGTGGCTTCAACCTTTGTCCAGCAGACAGCTACCATTTCATTCAAGCCTCATTTGTGTGGGACGATACTGCTGATGGTGCCATTTTAGAACAGGGGAGAAATAGAGACCCAGGCAAGCAAATCCATCCTGAGACTTATTGGGGAGCATAATGAGAAGCTATTATTCACGTGACAACTATTTACTGAGTTCTTTAATCTTTGGGCATGGATTTGGGAGACAGACTGTGTGGGTTCAAATCTGAGTCCTCTACTTTATACCTTAATGACCTTGAACAAGTTAATTACCCTCTGTTATGGACTGAATCTTGTTCCCCAAAAAGATACATTGAAGTCTAACCCCCGGAATCTCTAAATGTGACTAGGTTTGCAAATAGGGTCTTTGAAGGTGCTATCAGCTAAGTTAGCATGAGGTCATCTTAAAGTAGGGTGAGTCTTAATCCAACATAAGTACTAAAGAAAACCCAGTCCATTGCTAGTAAGTCAATTCCAACTCATGGCTACCCTGTGTGTTACAGAGTAGAATAGAGCTGCATAGGGTTTTCCTGGCTGTAATTTTTACAGAAGCAGATTGCCAGATCTTTTTTCCATGGCACTGCTGGGTGGGTTCAAGCTGCCCACCTTTCAGTTAGTAGTAGAGCACAAACCATTTGCGCCACTTGGTGACCTCCAATATGAGTAGTGTCCTTATAAAACAGGGGAGACAGCCATGTGATGACAGAGGCAGAAATTGCACCTTCAAACTAAGGAATGGCTGGGGGTACCACAAGCTTGGAAAGACAAGAAAGGATCTTCCCCTAGAGCCTTCAGAGAGAGCATGGCCCTGCCAACACCCTCAATTCAGAATTCTAGCCTCCATAACTGTGAGACAATAAATTTCTGAAGTTTTAAGCCACCAGCTGAGTGGTACTTTGATATGGCAGTCTTAGGAAACAAAAACACCCCATCTGTGCCTCAATTTCCTCATCTTTAAAATGGGGATAATAATGATACCTACTTCATAGGGCTGTTATGAGGATTAAATGAATTAGTATATGCAAAGATCTTAGAACAATGCCTGGCACGTGTCAGCGGTTTTCAATGCTAACTGTTATTTGTGTGTTGAAAATACAACCATGGTCCATGCCTTCATGAAACTCATAGTCTAGTGAGAAAGACAGATACAAAACAAAGATAGTCTGCCAACCAAATACTTAGCTAGCAAATCATCCATCCTTGTTTCCTCTCCTGACTCCATCCATACACCAGATTCCCTGTCCTCCTTTGTAACTTTAGGATCTTGTTCCATATATTATCCCCTCCTCATTCTCATCTTTAGTCTCTTCCTCTGCTCTGAATCAATGCCTTTGGATTACAGTGTTGGCGAAGAATATTGACTATGGACTGTTAGAAGAACAAACAAATCTGTCTTGGAAGAAGTACAGCCAGAATGCTCCTTAGAAGCAAGGATGGTGAGACTTTATCTCACCTATTTTGGGAATGATATCAGGAGGGACCAGTCCTGGAGAAGGACATTATGCTTGGTAAAGTAGAGGGTCAGCGGAAAAGAGGAAGACACTTTTCTTAATCATGTAGTGCTGCTATAACAGAAATACAACAAATAGATGGCTTTTAACGAAGAGAAATTTATTCTTTCACAGTCTAGTAGGCTACAAGTCCAAATTCAAGGCATCAGCTCCAGGGGAAGGCTTTCTCTCTCTCTGTCGGCTCTGGAGGAAGGTCCTTGTGATGCATCAGTCTTCCCTTGGTCTGGGAGCATCTCAGTGCAGGAATCTCAGGTCCAAAGGACGTGTTCTGCTCCTGGCACTGCTTTCTCAGTGGTATGAGGTTCTCACGTCTCTCTGCTCACTTCTGTCTTTTATATCTCAGAAGAGATTGGCTTAAGACAGTATCTAGAGAGGCAGGGCCAGAATGGCAGAGTAGTCAGATGCTTCTGGTGGACCCTCTTACAACAAAGACCCAAAAAAACAAGTGAATCAATTATATATGACAATCTAGGAGCCCTAAACATCTAAGGCAAAGTTGAGGAACTAGACTGAGTGGCAGGGGGAGGGAGAGACAGTTCGGAAGCAGTGAGGAGTTGCCAGACCTGACCCAGCGAGAGCCTGAGCTCTTCAAGCCTGATCAGCTCATGCGTGAGCAGTGAGGCAGGCAAGCAGCGGTGCTCGGGAGGCGTATTCTACACTGGGAGAGACCCAGCTACAGAGAGTCTTCTCAGCCACCCAGAACCAGTGAGAAGCAGCCCTAGATAGGTGAAAGATAAGCACTTCCATATGGCCTACCGCGCGGATCAAAAACACCCCCCTTAGGGAAAAACCTCTCTCCCATTTACTTCCCAGCTCCCTGCTCTGCACTGGGTTCTGGACCAGCTTCAGCAATCACCAAGTCCCCTGGGCCAGAAGTAGGATCGTCACATGCCCTGAGCCATTCTCCATGCCTTGGAGAGAGAAAAAATTAACAAACAGGGAAAAAAACTGCCATCTCCCTTAAGCCAGGAATCCAGGGTAGGCACAGGTCCTTTGCCTAGGCACAGGCATAAGGGATCCACTGACTTTGAGTGCCTTTCCCCTGCAGACACTTGTGTGTGCCCATTTCAATAGCGTATACCCTCATTACTGCAGTACAACAGGGTATATACCTGAAGTCTAACTTCAACTGTTTCCGCTGTGAAGTGGCAGGTTTCTGACATTTGACACTGCTCTACCCATTAAGCAGGGTCTTCACCTACCCATATCAGGGGCCTGAGGACTGGTGGCTCCACTCATGCCACCTAGCCACCTGCAATAGGGGTCCAAGAATAAGAGGCGCCCGTGAGTCCTTACAGCCAACAGCACTGAGTGTTCATAGTCCAGCTGCAAAACCCACCCACCTACGCACTCTACGGAGCAGGGACACGCCTTCCACCTAGACACTTGGGGGTGGCCGTCAGCCCCCTGCCTTGCTCAGAGTGTATACCCCTGCTGCAACCAGATGCCTGTGCCTACACCAATCACCCATGCCTGTCTAGGACTATAGGTGAGAGCCTATACTACACACTTGGTGGCTATCTACCTGGGCACCTGAGCTGAATCCATAAAGGAGGAGTGGGCAGACTCCTGAGCTCACGTACCTAGTAACAGATCTAACCACCTGGTGACAGGACATTCGAGTTTCAAAGATGCCAATAATCAAACTAGCTCATATGAGCAGCCTATTTGGGTATATCACAACAAAACAAGAAGCTGGGACACAGTAAGCAAACATAAAATAAATAAATATACTAACTTACTGATGGCTCAGAGACAACAGTCAATATCAAATCACATAAAGAGGCAATCCATGATGGCTTCAGCAAGCTACCAAAATAAAGAATCTAGAAATTTTCCAGAGGAGGAAAATTTCTTGGAATTACCGAGGCAGAATACAAAAGATTAATATACGGAACTCTTCAAGAAATTAAGAAAATACAGAACATGCAACAGAGGAAATAAAAAGATTAGAGAAGAACATAATGACAAATTTAACAGGCTGCAAGAA
>NW_004444003.1:3759047-3767599 GCF_000243295.1 Trichechus manatus latirostris
TGGACAGTGGGACAAAAAGTGATACTCGTGAGGAGTGTGCCTCTTAGCTCAAGTAGATACAAGAGACTAAATGGGCAGCTTCTGTCCGGAGGTGAGATGGGAAGGCAGAGAGAGTTAGGAGCTGGTTGAATGGACATGGGGAATCAGGGGTGGAAAGGAGGAGTGTGCTGTCACAGTGTGGGGAGAGCAATTAAACTCACATAACAATGTATGTATAAATTTTTGTATGGGAGACTAACTTGAAATGTAGACTTCATTTAAACTACAATGATAAAAAAAAAACCTCAAAAATAAAAAGACACTATCTAATCTTGTAGACCTCATCAATATAACTGTCGCTAATCCATCTTATTACATCATAGTGATAGAGTTAAAACACATATGGAAATCATATCAGATTACAAAATGATACACAATCCTACAATACTGGGAATCATGACCTAGCCAAGTTGACAGATATTTTTGGGGGACACAATTCAATCCATAACAACCCTCATCGAGATGGATGGACAGTGTCTACAAGAATGGGTTCAAACCTAGCAAAGATCGTGAGGATGATGCAGGTCCGGGCAGTGTTTTGTTCTGTTGTACATTGGCTCACTATGAATCAGAACCGACATGACGGCACCTAACAACAGCAACCTCATTCTCATCTTTAGTGTCTTCCTCTGCTCTCCTTCCCTTCAGCTTACGTATCTGCTCAAAGCTTACCATGTTCTATAAAAACAAGACAAAACTCTTTTCTTCCCTCTCAAGTAAATGTCCTCTCTTCTTCCTTCCCTTCTACAACAGGCTTCTTGAAAGAGGTGTCTACTTCCATTTTCAGCTCCCACTGGCTCTCTGTCAGTCCACTATATACTGTCTTCTCCCCTGCCCCTGCACTTAAACCCTTCCCAAAGCCTCCAGAGAACTCTTAATGATCAAATCCAAAGATCTGTTTTCAGTTCTTATCTTACTTTGCCTTTCTGTAGCATTTAATAATGTGGATTCTCACCTTCTTAAAATTCTCTTCATCCCTGATTGTCACTCTCCTGGATTTCTACCACATTCTAGACAATGTGCTAGGTACTGGGAAGGCAAAGATAATCAAGAGGTAGTCTCTACAAGGAGCTCATGACTTGGTGTGGGGTGTGGGAGAGAAACTAGGTCTATGAAATAAAAATTGCAAATTGGCAGGATAGAGTCCATAATGAGGATAGTACGGAGTACAGAGGGGCATCCAAGGAATGATATATTAGTTTCTTATTGCTGCTGTAACAAATTACCACAAATTTAGTGACTTAAAACAACACAAATGTAGAATCTTACAGTTCTGGAGATTAGTAGTCCAAAATGAGTAGGTAAGGCTGTGTTCCTTCTGGAGGTCCCAGGGGAAACATCTATTTCCTTGCTTTATCCAGATTCTAGAGGCTTCCTGCATTCCTCGGCTCATGGCTTTGAATCACTCTGACTTCTGCTTCCGTCATCACATCTCCTTCTCTGACGATCCTGCCTCCTTCTTATAATAACCCTTATGATTCCATTGGGCCCACCCAGATAATCCAGGATAATCTTCCCACCTCAAGATAGTAAACTTAATCACATCTGCAAAGTCCCTTTTGCCATGTAAGGTAAGGTATTCGCAGGTTCTGGGGGTTAGAATGTGGACATCTGTGGGGGGCCACTGCTTTGCCTATGACAGATGGGGTGGCCATTCTCCCCAGAGTAGCCAGAGAATTCTTCAGGGAGAAGGCTCTTGAAGCAGAATCTTACGGGTTTAATTATCATTTGCCAGAGGGGGGAAGAATGGATGAAGGAGTACACGCAAAGGAATAGCACTTGTCAAGACGCTAGCAAAGAAAGAAAAGGGTGAGCCGGGAGATCTTTAAGTGGTTCAGAATGGCAGAATGGCTGTATGGCTAAAGAATACGGACAGTAATTTCTGGAGACTAGATCAGAGAGAAAAAGTAGAAGCTGGATTATCGTGATGGTTAATGTTATGTGCCAACTTGGCTAGGCTATGACTCTCAGTAATTTGGCAGACACTATGAAATCACCTTCCATTTTGCGATCTGATGTGAGCAGATAATTAGTAGAAAGGGGAGTTTCCTTGGGGGTGTGGCCTGCCTCAGTGTATAAATGGATGTTCTGGCAAAGCTTGCTCTGTCTGGATCCTGCACTCTTCTCGTAGCCTGACCTCCGGTTCTCGTGACATAAGCCTGCAGAAGTCTTCAGCCTGCCACCTGACCCACAGATTTGGGACTTGCCAGCCCCTACAATTGCATGAGCCATTTCCTTGAAGTAAATCTCTCTACAGTGGTTATTTCTATATATGCGTCACTGGTTTTGCTTCTCTAGAGTTCCAGACTACAACCATGGAGCTTTTTTTTTTTTAAAAAAAAAAAAAACTACATTGGTGTTATTAGCTGCCATTGAGTAGATTCTTACTTCCAGAAGCAAATTAAGGAGTTTGAAATTTATCTGTCCTATAGCTATTATTAACCTGTTGCCATTGAGTCGATTCTGACTCACAGCTACCCGATAAGAGAGTAGAACTGCCCCATAGGGTTTCCAAGGAGTGGCTGGTGGATTCAAACTGCCGACCTTTTGGCTAGCAGCCATAGCTCACAGTAGCTCTTAACTACTCTGCCACCAGGGCAATGGTTAAGAGGTATGGCTGCTAAACAAAAGGTCAGCAGTTTGAATCTACCAGCCACTCCTTGGAAACCCTATGGGGCAGTTCTACTCTGTTCTGTAGGGTCACTACGAGTCAGAATTGACTCGATGGCAACGGGTTTGGTTTGGTTTTTGGTTATAGCTATTATTTACTTGGCCGGTGCTATTACTTTAGCCTGTGCTCTTGTTTCTTTAAGTATCCCTGGTGGCACAGTGGTTAAATGCTCGGCTGCTAACAAAAAGGTTGGAGGTTGGAACCCACCAGCCACTCCATGGGAGAAAGATGTAGCATTCTGCTTCTGTAAAGATTACAACCTTGGAAGCCCTATGGTGCATTCTACTCTGCCCAGCAGGGTTGCTATGAGTAGGAACTGACTTGACAGGTTTCTTAAAATTGTTTCTTTAAGATTTTCTTTAAATCGACTCACTTTTTGTCCTAAACAATAATGTTCGATAAATCATAAGTTTTATATATTAGTTATATCTTTCCAATGTGCAATAAAATAAATATATACCTATAAATATACTGTTCTTCCATGTATCACCAAAATTCATCCTTTATGTATCCTGTATATGCATGAATGAGGAAAACACTTTGAAAAATGCAGCCATAAGCAATGGAAGCCACTAAAAGGTTTCAAGCAGGGAAAGAGCATGATCAGATCTGCATTTTATAAATATCCTTCTGGGAGCCTTAATCACTTTGGACCAATTGAAACAAGTGAAACTCACAGCAAAAAGACCATAAATTACATACTTTCACAATAGGTGGGGTGAAAGATGAGGAAATGAAAGCAATAGTCACAGTGGCAGTGGGGAGAAAGATCTGAATGTGAAAAATATCAAAGAGGGAGGATTGACTGATAACAGTGACAGACTGTAAAAAGAGGGAGGAGTCTGGGATAGCTGTAGGGTTCTAGCATGTGCCATGCCGTAGACAATTGTCCCTCAGCAAAGGTTGTACATAGAGGGTGAGTAGGTTTGGAGATGGACAATGAAAAAGGAAGACTGAAGAAGAATTGATGCATTCAAACTGTGGTGCTGTCCAACAGTATTGACTGTACCATGGACTTCCAGAAGAATGAACAAATTGGTTTTGGAGGAAGTCGCGCCAGAGTGCTTCTTAGAAACTAGGATGGCAAGACTTTGTCTCAGTTACATTGGACGTGTTATCAGGAGGGACCAATCGCTGGAGAAAGACATCATGCTTGGTAAAGTAGAGGGTCAGGGAAAAAGAGGGGGACCTGCAATGAGCTGGATTGACACAGTGGCTGCAACAATGGGCTCCAACATAGCAACGATTGCGAGGATGGCACAGAACTGGGCAATGTTTTGCTCTGTGGAGCCAACTGGATGGCACTTAACAACAACAGTTTAGGTGGGGGGCAGGGCTGGAAGGAAAATGACTATTTTGATCTGGAACATGTTGAATTTAAAGTGTTTGTGCAACACTCATGTAAAGATGTCAGTCAGGTGGATGGTAGAAAGCACTTAAGGCTAGACATCTGAAGGTGGGTGAAGAAGTCCTGGTGGCACAGTGGTTAAAGTGATTGACTGTTAACTGAAAGTTGGTGGTTCTAAACCACCAGTGGCTTCGCGGGAGAAAGATGTGGCAATCTGCTTCCGTAGAGATTTACAGCCTTAGAAACCCTATGGGATCACTATGAGTCAGATCAACACGACCAGTGGGGTTTTTTTTTTTTTTTTTGGATTGTCAGAGGGGAAAGGATACGGGAGAGGAGGCTGCTATGGTGACCACAGATCTAGGCTGGATAGAAGGAAAAGGGGGTCTCTTTGAGAGACTGCTGGTCCCTGTGAGGTTGAAGCACAGGTGTCAGGGCATAAAGAAACGAGAGGAGTACAGGAGAGGGTATAGGATACTGGTGTCTAAGAGTTCCAGTGAAGGTTCACAGTATGGCCATGAGTGTGGGTGGCTGAAGTGGGGTGAAAGAAAAAGTCACTAGATTTGAGGTGTCCCTCACCTACCAGATTTTATCTGTGATCATGGAAATCCCCTGGGATGATGACAGATCAGGGACCACTTTTAAATGAGTATGACTCAAAAAATGTGAGGGAGTGACTTCCCTGGCAGAGTCACCAGGTGGTGCAAACGGTTGACATGCGCAGCTGCTGACCGAAAGGTTGTAGGTTCGAGTCCTCCCAAAGGTGCCTGGGAAGAAAGACCTGGTGATCTACTTTTGAAATATCAGTCATTGAAAACCCTATGGAACACAGTTCTACTCTGACACATATGGGGTCACTGTGTTGGAATTGACTTGATGGCAACTGGCTGACCAACTAGCGGGACAGCAGATGATAAAGCTGGGTAGCTGTGCCCTGAATGAGAAAGGCAAGGCAGGAGAGAAGTGATGTCACTGAAGCTGCTTTAGAGCTAGCAGAATGCGGGATGCTGAACAGGCAGCCTCTTGTCCCACTGGGTTTCTGAGAAACAGGATTCTTCAGGGCAGTGCTTCCCAAAAGCATCAAAATCACCTGGAGAGCCTGCTAAAAATATAGATTCTTGGCATCCCCTCCCCACCACATACACTTCAGACCTGCTAAATGGCATCTTTGGAGTAGACTAGTGGGTTTGTATTTTTTAAACAAGCCTCCACCAGGTGATGTAGCCCAGGGGAACCATCTTTCAGATAGAGCCAGTAGGACCTGAGAATCCAGGGGAGATGGCTCCCAATAGAATGGAGCTCTGGTGAGCTCACTGGGGAGGACTCAAAGAAAGGTTGGAGGGAAGAAGAAGGGCGCCTGGGGAAGCACAAAGCACACACACTAGAGAGACTTGCATTTAGGGCAAAGGGAAGAAGGGATGAGAAATCTGGTGGGATTATCTGGCCCCATGGTTCTAGTCTGGCTCCAGATGAATCAGGGCAGTTGTGACTCCATCAAGAGTCTATAGCTTCTGTTCAAGTGAATTTGACTGAAGAGGTTTTGGAGACCCTGAAGAGCCCCAACATCAGCGGCAGGGGGAAAAATAATCTGGTTCTGAGGAGGCTTGCCTCCCACAGACTCAGCAGGGATTGGTCTTTCTCACCCAGCCATTCAATTTTGAAGTTCCGCAGAGCTCTGTCCAAGGTCTCCACTTTTTTTCTGAACAGGCTCTCCCGGTTAATCTCTCCTCCTTCCAAAACTCTCAACACCATTTACATGCTGATGGCGCCCATATTTACATCTTTAACCCAGAGCCCTACCCCCACTCCAAACTCTAGACCTGCTTTACCAATTGCCTGCTGCCAGCAATCTCCTGCAGGCACCTGATATTTAGCATTTCCAAAGCTGAACTCACCTAGATTGTTTCTCTTCCAGTATTTCCTATTTCAGTTAGTAGCATCACTACCTACCCATTCCACCAAAACTAGAAATCTGGAGGTCATTTTATGCTTCTTCCTTTCCTTCACCTCTCTGACCACACACTTGTTGTTGCAATTTTAGGTACTGTTGAGACGGTTCAGACTCTTAGCGACCCAATGTATAACAAGGAAACGTCTGCTCCTGTGCCATCATCACAATCGTTGCTATGTTTGAGCCTATTGTTGCAGCCACTGTGTCAATTCATCTCTTTGAAGGTCTTCCTCTTTTTCGCTGACCCTCTGCTTTACCAAGCATGATGTCCTTCTCCTGGGATTTGACCCTCCTGATAACACGTCCAGAATCATGTGCATATGAGGCAATTGAAAATACCATGGCTTGGGTTAGGTGCACCTTAGTCCTCAAAGGACCAATGGATTTTTTCAACCACACACTAAGTCACATCACATCAGAGTCCCTTCACTCTTTTCATCCCTACTGCTTCAATTCAAGTACACTCATCTTCTGTCTCAACTAGTTGAATAACCTCCTAACTAGAAACATGCTAGTGGCTTCTAGGAGAGCATATCCTCCAACATTCTCACCAGAGCCAAACTTCTAAAAAGCAAATCTGACAAACTCTGTTGACTATGGCATAAACACCAAACTCCTCAGCACGGCACAGAGAGCTTCAAATACAGCCCTACTCACTTCTGTCGACTTGCCCCCCCCCATCTCCCCCAATTTTTCTTCTAGTTGTGAAATTTTTGCTTAAAAATAATCTCATGGTGGTCCAGAATGAACAATCAAATTAAAAATGGGAGGCTGCGACCTCTCTCCTGGATCCTGAATCTGGAGGTTTGGAGTGTTGCCTGGGAAGTGTGTGTGTGTGTGTGTGTGCATCCACTGGGTTATGCCCAACATCATTCTTAAATGTCTGACACATCACATTAAAGAACCCAGGCTACTGTGTTCTTTCCTAACTTATTATAGGCGGAATGGAGAAGAGGGACAAAAAGAAAAAGATCCTGCATCTACCCAGTCTTCTAGGTTGCATTACCTCTGCATCCATACAGAGATTAAAACACTGGGTAATTGCCAAGCAGAAATTTTAAAAATGAAAGGGCATCTGCATAGCCTGCAAAACTGACGCCACACAAAGCAGTTTGGTTACCAAAAACATTTCTGATTGAAAATACATTTGGAAAATGCTGAACCATCTATTAAGTTTGCTCAGCATTGCTCCACACCGCTCAGTTTTAAGGGACGCCCTAGAGATGCAGTTAACAAAGTATTTTGCTTTATTTTTATCAGCAGTTCATTAGAAAGTTGAAAACCTGAAAAGTTATTTCTCAAGCTGAAGATCTCCCGTCGATACTGATTCAAACATATACAGTATTAGGCTGCCATGTTTAGTTGTACACGAGAAGAACAATGTAACTAAGGAAAGTTAATCTTTGAATGTTCAAGAAACCTTATAGGACATTTGCAGATTTCACTAAGGCTCGTATTAACTCCTGAGCCAACCTAAACAATAGAAAAGAGATATGATCGAAGTCACTGTTAATCAGACACGCCGTTTCTGTTTTAAAAACTTTAATTGTAGCAGAGGCGGTTTTTCCTCCGCTCCTATTTCGAATTGTTTCCACATTCATTGTCTCGTAGTACAATACGACAGAAGCGGTCCGGGAGCAGGTACAGTATCGCGCAGAGTGTAACGCGGCGGAGTCCAGCAATGTTTTGGAAACCGTTCCCGGCCCTTCCAGTGGGTCGTGGAAAATTAGGTGGCCTGGGCGCGAAAGCCTCGTCCTGGCGCTCCGGCTGCTGCCAATACAACTCGCAACTTTTGAAATCAATCCTTTTTGCATCATACAACGGATGCCACCTCTGCTTGAGTTTGCAACCCCCCACCCCTCCCCCGAGACCAATCATTGCCGCGCTCAGGCCTGCACATCGCCCCCGCCCCCTTCCCAGGCCGCACGCAGGCACCGAGGCGCTCCGGCCGCGGCCCGCCGCCTCTTAAAGGGAGGTAGCCGGCCCTTAAAGGACCCTCGCGCGCCGTTTACGGCGTGAGCGGGGCGGCACCGGTTCCCGCAGGGGTCCGCGGAGTGAGGCCGAGAACCGCGGCGCCCAGGCGCGGGCCCGGGGCTCTCCCGCCCTCCGCGCCGCCGCCGCCGGTAGCAGCATTTTTTATTCAGGCGACGCTAAAGGGAGCCCCGGCCGCGCCCGGTGCATTGTGGGAACGGCCGGGAGTCCCGTTTTCGGGAGGAGGAGGAGGGCGAAAAGCGAACCGGTGAGCGTCTGGCTTAGGGGAGGGGGGGCGAGACACCAGGCTTAAAGGGGAATATTCGTCCACCAGCCCATTGCGGCCGTTGCAAATCCCCCTCCGTCCCACCCGGGACCGGCGGGGAGACGTGCACGGCCGGCCCTTTCCAGCCCTGCTTAGAGAGGGGGCAGAGCCAGGGGTTGGTGGGGCCTCTTTAAAAAAGAAGCACCGCCCGCGCCGCCGCTGCCGCCGCCCGCTGCCGCTGGGAGCCGGGGAAGGAGGGAGGGAGCAGAGAGAGAGGGGGAGGAGTGGAGGGGGAGGGCGGCGGCGG
>NW_004444003.1:3768007-3770643 GCF_000243295.1 Trichechus manatus latirostris
GCCTGCGCCCGGCCGCGGCCAGCCCGCGGCGCCGCGCCGCACAAAGAGCGCTGCCCAGGCCTGATTTGCCTTTAAAGGCGGTAGCCTGAAATTTAAGGTGTCCCCGAGTTCCGTCCTCCGCGCTTTGGCTGCCTTTTCGACTTGTGCTTCATGGAGTGTACCGGGCCCCTGCGCCCACGTCCTGGTGTCCACTCCATTGTTTATTTACTGGGCTTGGGGGTAGGTAGGTATCGGGCTGCGGGGTGCACGCTTTCCTGCCCCCCACTTGCCGTGCTCCTCAGGTCTCCCGCTGCGTGTTTAATTCTGCACACTCATTTAAAAAGATTTAAACGTGCCCGAGAAGGAAAGGGTTAAACGTTACTTTAAATATTCATGTTATTGTTTTAAAGTTGTAAACATGTGGCTTCTAGGTTGGAGTTGCTGTCTCTTATTGAGCAAATTTATCTCTCCCCGCCCCCGCCATTAATTACGTACTCATTTTCCCTAGCATACCCTTCCCATCTCCTGAATTTGTGAGGTTTTTTTTTTTTTTTAACGTCTGGTTGTGTGAGTCTCTGTGTTTGTATTCTTGTTCTACATGGGGTTTTAAAATTCCAGAGTGCCGCCTTGACAAAGGTGTTTTATATTTTTTTTCCCTTCAAAAATCTGTGAAAACATAAGTTAGTGTTTAAAAGGAAGTCCCCCAAATTCCCCTCCCTGTCTTTTTGGTTTTTTGGGGGTATGGATTGGAGGTAGGAAAATAACTGGACTCCTCGTGAGTTGGACCCCCGCCCCGCCATGGGGGTGAGGCAGTGTAGGAAAGGATTTGTTGTTATTCCAAACCTTTCTAAGTCAAAGTGCCATTCACACTTTTTCCTAACTCTAAAATGGCTTCAAAATTCCCATTTTGGTAACTTGCTTTGCTTGCCTGCTACCCTTTTTTGGGACAGGTTAGTTTCTTGGAATTGCATTTGAAGGCTTACTCCTGTGCAGTTGTAGACTTCACACTGAAATCATTGCTCATCCCAAGCATGTTTTTGTACCAACCGTTTGGATAACTGCCCAGTCTCCAGCTCTGTGAGATTTATTTTAAATGAGCAATGTGCTTCACAGGGGATCCAAAAACTCTCTAAATGGGAATTATGTTCTTAGTCATAACTTTTATAGGGAAAACTGGCCCTAAAGCTTGGCGTGGCTAATTCTATGCCCAATGAAGTTATCACCATGGAGATTTGTAAACCTTGGGAGCACATGTAGTTTTTGCTTTTGCCTCGAAGACTTCGGAAATTGAGAGTGGCACCAAGTACCATAAATGCTAGTGATTGAGTGTGGTTTAATTTATTGTTTCAGTTCTGCAGTGAAATGGTAATGAGCAATAGCATATTTTGTCAGTGAGGTGTGTGTACTAGTTTGTTGGGCAGGATATTTGCTTTCTAGGAAATAGCACTGCATTAAAACATCAGAGGAACTTTCCAAGTGCTCACTTGAAGAGAATGAACCGTGCTGTGTTTAACAGCCATTCTAGTTCTCAAGTTGTGCTCTTCAGTGAGGCCTCCTATTAATTTTGGATTGTGTTGTATATTTCTGGCTCATAGTAAAAACTTTTTTTTTTTCTTCTAAAATTAGATTTAGCACCATGAAGAATTTTATCAAATGCATTTGCATCAGTGTCTTTTTCTGCAAAATCTCTATTAGGCATTTTGTTTTTCTATGTGAGATAGCAAAAGGTTTTCCAGAAAAGTTGCCCTAGCTAGGAACTCTTAATTTAGAAGCCACAGTGCATCCAAGTTAACAGATGAAGTGACGAGAAGTGCTGTTCTCATAATGCTGTGTGCTACAAGAACCTTTGGGACTTATTGTTCAAGATGGCACTGTGTCAAGGAAGCCCGCTGGCCCGCAGTTCTTTCTGCAGAGGCAGTCTTCCTGCTGCCCCACATAGCTGTAATTTTAACAACACTCCAGACATCAGATCGTCTTCCAGAGGATGTCTGTGATGGTATAGTCACTTTTTAAAATGATTTCTTCTGGCTTATGCATTGCTGTGGTGAACAAAGTATTGTGGCCCCAAGTCACTGTTTCCCTGTGGTCTTGGTGATTTCCACTGTTGTCACATTTGCTGTCTTCACTTAATTTTGGGCAGGTATCAGAATTCTTTTTCATGATGTCTTTCTGCTTTGGTGATGCCTAGGTGGGTCTGTAAAGAAACCAGCAGACTAGGAGAGGGAGGGGAAGAAGCTAACCTGTGAGGTGTGTGTGCCCAAGAACCATGTCTGTACGGGAGTCCTTCAACCCAGAAAGTTACGAACTGGACAAGAGTTTCCGGCTAACCAAATTCACTGAACTGAAGGGCACAGGCTGCAAAGTGCCCCAAGATGTCTTACAGAAATTGCTGGAATCCTTACAAGAGAACCACTTCCAAGAAGATGAGCAGTTTCTGGGAGCAGTTATGCCAAGGCTGGGCATTGGAATGGATACCTGTGTCATTCCTTTGAGGCATGGTGGTCTTTCTTTGGTTCAGACCACAGATTACATTTACCCTATTGTAGATGACCCTTACATGATGGGCAGGATAGCATGTGCCAATGTCCTCAGTGACCTCTACGCAATGGGAGTCACAGAATGTGACAACATGCTGATGCTCCTTGGAATTAGCAATA
>NW_004444003.1:3770743-3791277 GCF_000243295.1 Trichechus manatus latirostris
CTTTTTTTTTTTTTTTTTTTAATTTTGCTGAGACGGATTCAAACAGCAAAACAGTGATACCTGTTGTGTTATTGGAACGTTTTTGGAGGAAGAACTTGAAAAGCATCGAGAAATGTACTCTGACAGTTTTAAAACTAGTAACTGTGCAGTTATATTACTGTAAAAACATTTTTATTTGATGAAATTTTCTGGCTACTTCAGGATTATGCAGAAACTCCGTATGCCTTTATCCTAACAAAAGAAAAAAACCCCGTTGCCGTCGAGTTGATTCCAACTCATAGCGACTCTATAGGACAGAGTAGAACTGCCCCATAGGGTTTTCAAGGAGCACCTGGTGGATTTGAACTGCTGATCTTTTGGTTAGCAGCTGAAGTCTCAACCACTGCGCCACCAGGGCTCCTTTATCCTAACATTATCCCTAAAATGTTTCCATTCTCTTCATTGCCCTCGGTGCTTAAGGCATCATTGTGCAGTACTTAGAGAGCTGTGATTGAGTCAGAGAGGGAGCGTGGGGGGTGCTTTGCAATATGTGTTATTTGAAAAGCTCCTCAAGAAAAAAAAAAGGAAAGAAAACTTCTCCAGACTCACAGAACGGGAGTAGAAGACTGGACTGAATCTGTGCTTGACCCCCAGGACATTGTCTGAAATTAAGAGCAGTGTTTTTTTGTTTTGTTTTGTTTTTCCTTTACTGAATTCCAGATGTTATTAGCAGTTTGCCTTTTCCCAAATATAGAGCTCAGAAAGAAATTTTAGGCTATTGGGATACTGCTTATTCGCTTTTAATTGTACAGCTTGTTAACTACATGATGCAAGACAAGTGATCACTTTGCCTTTTGAGAGTTTGATGTATGTTCTGGGAGTTTGGGTATTATGTAGTTATGGTGTGACTTGATTAGCTCTTACATAAGGTTTTCACTTCATTTATTTTTGCTCATTATTTTGTTGTAAAGCCCTGTCTTACAACATTGGTGTTGAACCCAGAGTACTCTTTTCTTTCCCAATACCTAAAGCAAATAAAAACAGAGTTGCTTTGGTAAGGAGGGAGGAAGACATACTGTGTACTCTGGAGGCCTGCAGAACCCCCAGGAGCTCAGTTTGAATACAGTTTTTCTTGCTTAGCTGACGTCTAAGCTGTGGTGAAATACCACGTGAATGAGCTGAATTTTAGATGGCAGCTTATTTTGTTGAGAAATAATATACTGAGAAAGTGCTTTGACAACTTCGTCAATAGAAATAAATTAGTCAGTGGGCAAAAATAAATAAAAACCTTATGGATAAAGTAACAGTTTCTATTTATAACTTCCCCGCAGTGGTCCTGTTGAGCACCTGGTCCATGCCTTGCCCCCTTAAGGACTTTGATATAGATTGGATCATTTGCTCCTTCCAGCAGCCCCATGAAGCTCAAGAAGGTTAGATAACCCATGCCGTGTCACATTGTCAGGGATCAGGACTCATGTTGGACCTGGAATCTACATCTTACAATTCTTTCACCTACCACCATACTGCTTGTCATTTGGATTCTAAGTCTAAATGTGTTAGAAGTGAAGAGAGGAGCTGCTTTAGCCATAACTCCCAGCAATGGCAGAAAAAGACGGTTGTCTGACAGCTGTAGACCCTTTCCAAGAAAAACACATATCCACAAAATTTTGCATCCATGACATTCCCTTGAGGTAGACAGATCCCAGGTTGCAGGCAAGTGGACACTGAAGGAAGCATAGTATTAAACCTAGTACAGAAGTGGTGTATCTCGGTGACTAAAACCTTGCTCTGGAATCCCATCTGGATACATATCCTGACACAATCACTAGCTTTTTGACTTTGGACTGTTACTTAACCCTCCTGAGCCTCACTTCCTGTTTGAGATTATTGTAAGTACCAGAAATTATCTGCATGTCTGTGTATGTGTATGTGTACCATGTGTATCTGTACCCACATAATATACATGTATGTGTATATATAGAGAGAGAGAGAGACCCCTGGGTGGTACAAGTGGTTTATGATCAGCTGCTAACCTAAAGGTTGGTGGTTTGAACCCACCCAGCAGTGCTGCAGAAGAAAGGCTCAGTGATCTGCTTCCATAAGATTACAGCCGAGAAAACCCTGTGGAACAGTTCTACTCTGTAATACTTGGGGTCGCTATGAATTGGAATTGACTTGACAGCAATGGGTTTTTTGGTTTTATGTGGATATATATTACCTGCATACTTGCATGTATTTATCTAGTTTTATTTTTTTTCTAAGATAGTATTAATTGAAGGGTGAACTGTAACAGCTTTTAAATGTATACACACTTACTAGATATATTGTCACTAAAGAAATGTTCAAGTAAGTATGTTTTAGAACGTGGTACATATGTTGCTAGTATTTAAGAGCTATGAAGTATTGATTGCTATTGGTAGTATGATGATATGGGTTGTTTTTCTTGATGGACAGTTTCAGTCTTGCCAAAAATCTTCTAGGATTGCCCGTCGTCTACTGTTAATTAAATTTGAATTGCTCAGTCTGGTGGCTGAGGCTTCTCTCTCATTATAGCATTGTCTTCTCTTCCCACTTGTCTCTTACCTGGACTGCCTCTCCCTTTAATTTGGTACCCTCGTTTTTTAAGGCCCCTGGCCCTTCTCAGGTGCTCACCTCCTCTTTCTTCCTTGTAACTCAGTAGGTGATTTGTAAATCAATCACTGTAGACCAACACTGTCCAAAGAAAATACGCAAGCCACGTATGCAATTTTAAATTTTCTAGGAGCTACATTTTTTAAAAAACGTAATAAACGAGGTGAAATTAATTTTAATATATTTTATTTAATCGTGTACAAATATTCTGATGTGTAATTAATATAAGACATTATTAATGACATGTTCTTTTTTTGTATTAAGCATTCAAAATCTGATATGTACTACAGCACATTTCAAAGTTCTCAGTGCTGCATGTGGTAGTGACTGCCGTGTTGGAGAGTGCAGCTGTAGACCCTCGTTCTAATAGATAGTTGTGCCATGGTAGTGAAAGAGAAATGTGGATAATGTGAGCTGCTTGCCCTAGGAACACACTCAAGAATCATCATTAAAATGCTCTGATGAAAGAACTTGCTACATAGAACTAGAAATAAAGTGCTTTATAAATCAAATTTATTTCATCCAAATTTAAAATTACCCAAATTAGAAACATTTAAAGCTAACGTTCAGCAGCTATTTTTAATGTCTTATTCTACATTCCTCTAGTTTTAAATGAACAGCCAGAAGAAAACTATTTCATGACTTTCCAGTCAGCCCTCCATTTCCACGGGTTCCACCTCCACAGATTCAGTCAACCTCAGGTCAAAAATATTTGAGGGGAAATAAAGAAGTTTCCCAAAAAGCAAAACTTGAATTTGTCGCACGCTGAGCAGTGCGCTGAATCCACGTGATGCAGTGATGTGTAGGCACACCCTGCTGTAGCCTCCCGCCATTTCACAGCTCCTCAGTCTCTCTCCAGCACTTCTTGTTTGAGCATTGTTCACCTCGCGTCTCGTTCATTTGCTACTTGTGTTGTGTGCACCTTATGTTCTGTGAAATGGTTCCTGTATAACAATGAAGTGGCCAAAGCAGTCCCTTAAAAGCTAAATGTGAGTGAGTTGAGGAGAGCTAGAGGAAGGAGTGTCAGGCTAATAAGGGATGGCTAGCTAGCTCTGTAAAGTGCCATAGCCTCAAGAACTTAAACGTCACAGATGACTCGGCCTCAGCTGATGCCCAGGCAGTATCAGCGTTCCTAGAAGAGCTCCAGAAACTCAGAGAAGAGAAAGGCTGCCTTCCAGAGCAAGTCTTCAGTTATGGTGAAACAACTGTTTACGTAGCATTTACATTGTATTAGGTATTATAAGTAATCCAGAGATGATTTAAAGTATACAGGAGGATGTGCGTAGGTTATATGAAAATACCATGCCATTTTATATAAGAGACTTGAGCATCTGCGGATTTTGGTATCAGTGGGGATCTGGGAACCAATCCCCCATGGATACTGAGGGATGACTGTAATATGCTCAGAATAACCAGTTATTGATGTTATCAATTTAGGGAGAATCCTTATGAGTTAAAGTGTGGGTCTTGCCCTATTTATTGTTAAGTGCTATGGAATATTGTTAGATGAAGTTTCTCAGAGGTTGTGAACATATACTCTGTTTAGATGAATTATCGGACACAGTCTTATCTAATACAAATGAAAACTGATTATTAATAAAGTGTGTTTCATTGTCCCAAATTTGTGAGACTTGCCATTCTAAAACGAAATTCTCAGTTCCCTGGCTGGATCTTTTACCAAGAGTTTTTGCTTTGCCATCTAGTTTGGTAAAAAACCAGCCTGTATTCACAATGTCTGGCTTTTCATTAAACCTGTTTTTTTATCTTTCCGTTATTAATAATGGACCAAGACCAGGAAAAATCAGGTGCCTCCGTGACCCAGCCTCTACTGGGTATGTCGTCATTGTGGTACTGAAGGAGTTGTACCCCTAGTAGTTTTGTTTATGCAAATTATGAAGGGGGCACATGTATTCCTTTTAGTGCAATTCAGACATTTATTCTTCCTTCATTTAGAATTTAGAGGGTAGAGTCCACTTGCTTCCTTTTTGTACTTCATCCTAATTTATTTTCTGCCTTTGGGTTGTTTGACTGCAAAGTTGAAATACCTCATAAGAGTGCAGAAAGGCATCGTTTTAAGAGAGGCATATTCAGTTTACTTGTAAAATGTCTGCATTACGGGCTATTTTTTAAAGAAATGTAGCATACAGTGGCTAGTCTGGACTACAAAACTGATTTCATAAAGAAGGAATTATTTCTAGTTAGCCCATCTTTCTAAATGTTTAGAAACTACTTTTAATAAATTGAAATTTTTTTTCACAGACTTGTTTAGGAAAAAAAAATTAATGGACAGAAGGTAAACTTTAGGCCAGTTCTTGTTCATATTATAAGTTAGTAAAGGTGGCATTTTTAAGTTTTTTCACTAGAGGAATAACATGGAATTTTGAGAGTTCCTCTTTAAAAATGGTTTTGGGAACCGGTGTAATAAATAGATCACATAGGTGCCAAAGCTTTTATGCCATGCACATTTTATGTAGGATTGGAATTTATGGATCCTTTTCTAGCTTTATCATTTTCATTTTTGATAAAATGTAAAAGTAATAATAGCATTTTGTATGTGTAAAGTATTTTACAGATTCTCGGTTGGGAAAAGAGAATAATGCCTGAAGATTTACTCAAAGTAACTAGATAGAATAACCCTGGTTCCACTTATACTTTTCTTACCTTTGAAATTCTGTATGGTGTCAGTCACAGGACATAGTAATACAAAGGAAAAGTTTTATTCAAGGTATCATTAAAGTCTAAAAATTGTGCCTCATTGAAATTGAATCTCGACGACTAACAAATTTTTATTCTTAATTTCTCTCTTAAGCTAGTTATGTTTCACATTTGTTTCAGTTACGCTTCTTGATATCAAACGCATTGCCACGTTGGCAGGGTGCAGTGTTCCATGCACAAAACTCTTCCTAGTGAGAGCACTGATTGTAAAAAATGAAGTGGCCTTTCCTTTACATTTTTGGATGATGGTGATGATTTCCATCTTTACAGGGATTGGAATGGATACCTGTGTCATTCCTTTGAGGCATGGTGGTCTTTCCTTGGTTCAGACCACAGATTACATTTACCCTATTGTAGATGACCCTTACATGATGGTAAGTTTGACCAAATGTGTTCTCATCTGAAACTGCTTGTTCATTTTTTGTTTGTAGTTGGGGTTTTGTATGTGTGGGTTTTTTTGTTTTGTTTTTGTTTTTGCCATATCCAAATTGTACTCGCTGGGGTATAATGATGGCTTGATCCCCACTTTTGCAACAAATTGATATATCCTCTGCTCACATTTTCCTATACGTAAAGCACTTAAAGTAGAAGCAAGGAAGTGCCTCTGCTGCTTTGTATCTGAGTATATGTCTGTGCATATAAGAACACCTAATGTTGTAGTGGAATGTCTGTTGACGAGCATTTTTGTAGTTTTCTTCTTTCTTGTACCTTTCTTTGACATTTGTAAACTCCACCGCTCCTGTGTTTCAGGCTGGAGATGTTAACATACTCTAAAAGAATGGATCCTGGACGTTTCCTTCCAGAAATAAAGGAACTTAGCATCTCATCACAAAATATGATTAGGATAATCTGGTCACTTCCTCCGCCCCTCCCCCCCAATTGTGTTATATACAACTGTGTATAATATATATCTGAACCATCGAATTAAAATTCCTAGCTCCTGATCATGCACTGCTTAGATATATATTTTCAAATGTTCAATACGTGGTTGCAGCCAGCAACCCTTTAATCTACCAACCTTAACCCTACCACCTGCCAGCCAAGAGGAGCCAATGAAGAGATTGGGAAGATCCCTTTTGTTATAAAATACCAGATGCCCTGTGTGGCAAGGACACAGATCAAGCTGTGTACAGGGACTGTCCTTAGGCCATGAGGCAGCTAAATGGGGGGAAGGAGGTGTTCGTCTCTCTGGTGCTGGAGATAAGTAAACAGGTTATTAGAAACCTGTTTTCTCTCCACACATCCATCTGTTCTCTACTCTGGAGCAATACTCTGGAGGATGGGCAGGTGTGCCACACTACAGTGTTCCACCTGACCGGGGATCAAAGAAGGCTAGAACCAGAATTCATCCTGTTTTTTTCCAGCATCTCTTAAGAGAATCTGAGAGTCCAGAACAGGAGGGGCAGTAAGTTGCTGCACCCTGACCAGTGGTTGGCATTTCCAAGTTGCAAACCACCTGCTGGCATGTTGATTAGGCTTTGGTACTGTTAAAATGGGTCTGGAAGGCTGTTGAGTTGCATTGCTGATCTACCATGAATTCATAGGAAAATATAAGCAAGCAATTAAGTGACTGTTGAAAATGATAATACTTTGAAGTTTGGTTAGCCTAATGTCAGAGGAAAAATTTATTTTCTCCTTTACTGTTGAAGAAAAAACAATAGACAAGGCAACTTATATTTAAAAAATCTCAAATAGCAATATAAAAATCTGTTACCACATATTTATTGAATATTATGTTAAAGTTCCTAGTAAGATGATATATTTTACTAGAAAATGCTTCTCTTTTTCTTTCGAAAACAATCCAACTTCAGGCTTACGTGGTTTTTATTTCTGCTGTGTTTTTGTTTCTCAAACAGAATGATTATCGTATTTATCTCCTACAGCCTTGGAAGGAAGCTGAAAAATTTCTCAACCTGAATGCATAAAAACTGTCACCTTCTCTATAACCAGTAAAATAAAATTTAAGTCAACATTTTCTTGGATCTGTTTAGGATAAGTGGCTATTTCCTGGTTTACTTTAGGACAGTTGTTTTCAAACGTTCTCACTCCATAGCTCTTCATCCTAAACTATCATATCCAGCGTTGCTTCTCCCCTGACCGCTGGTCACATCCAAATTGCAGACTTCTAGTATTGACCGTGGGGAAGAGCATATACATTCTTGGTTCTATGCCGGAAAGGAGAGGGTAACAGGAACACCTGACACATAATGAATGATGCAGTGGTTCTGTGATTAAGGAAAGGTTACTAGTCTTCCGATCACAGCAGGTCAGGACCAAGTCCAGTAGCTGCCATTCCTGGAAAGCCCCTGAGTTCTCGAAGGCCCCTACATAGGCCTGCTCTTGGGAATTACATAGGCCTGCTTTTGGGAAATCCCCAGTTGTGCTTTCTCACATCCCCCCCTCTCTCCCCAGGGCAGGATAGCATGTGCCAATGTCCTCAGTGACCTCTACGCAATGGGAGTCACAGAATGTGACAACATGCTGATGCTCCTTGGAATTAGCAATAAAATGACTGACAGGGTAAGTAAGAGATCTTTCCAGTACAGACTATTCATGCTGTATTGGTTGCACCACTTGACTGGTTAGACCTTTGTTTCCCATCTGTGAAGTAAGGAGCCCAGGGTAGATGGTTTCCAGTAGGCCCAGGCTGGATGGTTTCCAGTAGTCCTTCTGGCTTCCATGTTTTAGCAGTTACCAGTAAATTAAAATGAGAGTCTGACCTTGTTCACCTTTTCATTTCTACCACCTGCTTATCTTTCTCTCTCCTGGGTGGACTGAACCAAGACATTGTTTTTTATTTGTTTTAAATAAGGCTTAGGTCATAGTGATAGTCCATTAGCAGTAGGTCAGTGGACTGGGGATAGCCTTACGGATAGATCCAGGGGCAGATGCAACTTAGAGGGGTGGAGACCCTTCTTTTTGGTTATTTGACTGGTGTAGACAGTAATGAGGGCTATCAGCTGGCAACATGTCCACATCCTTCCTACTTGTACCTGTTCTTTGTTCCGGAGATGAAATACCATTTAGGTTATTTTGGACAGGTACTTGTTTTTGTCCCCCCAGAAAAGTTTGTCTTTCCAGGAGGCCCTTCTCTACCCTGACGTGAATGTGTGAGTTGGTCATCTGTTGTGCACAGTGACATCGGTGAGGGCTTTCTTGGCATGAATTACCAGCACAGCCCTCAACCAGTGTTTGTTCTCCTTGGTTAGATGTAAAGCCATTTTGGGGAAGGGATGTGTACACATATTAAGCTGGTCTTGTGATTCTTAATAACCATTTAATTAATAGCTGCTTCAGATTTAGAGGCAGTCTTGTGGAGCCAGTCACGTTACTGTTTTGACTTCTCTGTTGTCTGGGCTTCATTCACATTGTAACCTAGAACATCTTCCAGCATTTGATAAAATGGTCATACTGTAAAATGTTTCCAGTGTCTGTTGCCCCCTGCCCTTTTTGTAAACTTTCAGGACTTACTCAGGATTTCACGATCCTGTTTATAGCTACAAGTGTAAACTCTTTCCTGGGTTGTGAACTGAATTACTTGACTTTTAATTTGTGTCCTTTTAAACCTTAGGAAAGGGATAAAGTGATGCCCCTAATTATACAGGGTTTTAAAGATGCGGCAGAGGAAGCTGGGACGTCTGTAACAGGTGGCCAAACAGTATTAAACCCCTGGATTGTTTTGGGAGGAGTCGCTACAACTGTCTGCCAGCCCAACGAATTTATCATGTAAGTTGGTTTTTCTTTCATGTCACCTGGCTGGTTGGTGTCTCTCTCTCAGTAGCTTTGTTGTTGTTGGGTACCACTGAGTTGATTTTGAGTCATAGAGATCCCATGCGACAGAACTACCCCAAAGGGTTTTCTAGGATGTAATTTTTATGGTAGCAGATCACCAGGTCTTTATTCCATAGAATTGCTGGATGGGTTTAAACCACCAGCCTTTGGGTTAGCAGCCGAGCATTTAACCGTTGTGCCACCAGGGTCCTTCCAAAAACTTTATAATTCACAAAGCCATACAGTTGGCCCACTAAATCTGAACCAATTTCCCCACACCCTAACCAACACCATGTTTTAAGAAGCTTCTTGGTCTTTGCCAGTCTGTTTGGTATTTTTAATTTGCACTTTTCTTAAGAGTAAGGTTGAACATAGTTTCATGTGTTCATGTCTTTTGCCCATTTTTCAATTTGTGGAAGCTCCTTTTAGAACGATTATCTGGCGGCTTTTCTTTAAGGATCACGCATTTGACTTAAATCAAGATTTTCTTTTTCTGTTTTATGTTGGTAGTTCTCAAACTTTCCACTTACATAGGACAAAGATCCTAAAGTCCATCAGTCTCACCCATTCCAGCTTTCCAGTAGAAAAAGAACTTAGTAATAGCTAAAAATTGGAGAGGAAAAAAAAAATAGTAAAACAAACTTAAATGAATTTTTTGACTGTTTACTTCATAAAAAATGAATGAGCCTATATGTGTAATTATCTTTTATTAGGAAGAAAAAAAAAGAAATACCCTAAAGCTTAACAATAACCCAATAATTTTATCACGCTTGGTTTGTCGATATGTTGTATAAATTCTTAGGTTGCACATAACCAGTGAAGTCCAAGAACGTATCAGCTTTAAGGTATGAATGATTCAAATTGAAAGACATTTCTGTTTTTGGAAAATTAGTTTCTCGTGTATCAGTTTTCTTATAATGTTTTGTTCCAGCAATAGCCTCAGTAGCAAGATGCTAGTACAGGGTGGCAGTTGGCTTAGATTTAAGTAAGTGTTTGTACAAATGTGTTTTTAACAGAATTTTTCTTCTAGTTTAATGATAAGGAATTTATTTCTTTGGTTAATTTGACTAGAAAACGCCCTTTTCCTTTTCTTCAGGCCAGATAATGCAGTGCCTGGAGATGTGCTTGTATTGACGAAACCGCTGGGTACGCAGGTGGCAGTAGCTGTGCACCAGTGGCTGGATATCGTAAGTAAACCACTTTTTGTTATTTTGGAGGTGGGGAGGGAGAGTGAAGCAATAATTTTTCAGGATCATGGATATTTTTCGTTAGAGGGTTTGGAGAAAAGAGTCATTCACATTGTATGTCAGTTCAAAGATAAATCTCTTTAGTCTACTTGTGTTATATCCACTTCTGAAGTAAGTGTCACTTCCATAAAGTAACTCCTCCTTGGACTTAATTTACCATATTTAAGATTTAGAATGTCTGAATGTCATCAGTTTGTCTTTTAAAAATGGGGTCCATTGGTTTTACTACCATGGAGTTTCATATCGGTTCAGTCCTTTCAGAAATCCTAGGAATTGTCTCTATTCTTCTAGTGATTGGAAGTTTCATATATTGAGTGCATGAAATATGTCCCAGCCTGGGGTTTCAAAGATTTTATAGAAAGAGTTTGGGAGGGCAGGGCATTAGGTTTTGTCTGTTTATTTTGTTTTGTCTGTTTATTTGGTATTTTTCACATCTTAAACAGCACGAAGAAATAATATGGAGGAGAATTTGTGAAAAATGTGATGTTTTGGGTATAAAATGAAGCTAAGGTTATTGACCATTTAAATTATTTTAGTTACGGGGTTTTTTTGTTGTTTTTGTTTGGTAGTTTTGTCTTTTTAAACTGATTAGTAACTCAGAACATGTTGATGTGTAATTTTTGTGTGAAGAATGTATCTAGAATACAAAGACATTTCTCCTGAGTCACTTTCCCACTGAGCCATAATCATACTTCATTTATCTTTTTTTTTTATTGCTGTAACAACTCACAAATTATTAAGATTGTAGTATACTTTCACATATCTTGGCACTTTTAATTTCTACAACTGTGATCTAAAACTATGAGTCCTGAGAAACAATTGAAAAGGAAGAGCACATAATTTTATACAGTTTGTCATCCAGGTTTATCTTAACTTGATATAGTAGAGTAATTCTCTCAGGCTGCCACATTCTTTAGTTATTTTAACCCCTTCATCTGATTATGATGGAGAGATTTCCTGCATCCAGTATTGACATCTGGAAATCAGATTGGAAAGCCATTACAGGGGAATAATCCACAGTCACTTTCCAATGCAACTACCCAGGTCTGAGTAATTTAGCAGGGAAGCTGGAGGGCAGGTTAGGCAAAGGGGTATCAAAGATGAGGTGGTTTGGAATTCTTCTGTCCTCCCCATCCCCAACTTGACACTACTTCTTTTTAATCAGTTCTTTTTTATTTTTTTTAAATGCTCTGAGTTAAAAAAAATCAAGTCCCAAAGATTATGTAACAACACAATACCCTTTTTATAAAGGTCAGAAACAACCAAAGAGTATGTTGTTTAGACATCAGTGTGTGTGTGAGTACTATTTTTTAAAAGGCAGAAGAATGATAAACACAAAATTCAGAATAGTTGTTATGTCTAGGGGAGAAACAGGGTGCTGCTACAAGGGGGAGCACATAGGAGGTTATTGCTAATGTCTAGTTATTGCATAGGAGCCCTCATGGCACAGTGGCTGATCACTCAGCTGCTAACCAAAAGGTCAGTGGTTCAAACCTACCAGCTGCTCCGCAGGAGCAAAGACAGCAGTCTGCTGCCATAAAGATCACAGCCTAAGAAACTATATGGGGCAGTTCTGCTATGTCCTGTAGGTTAGCTATGAGTCAGAATTGACTCAGCAGCATACAACAACAACAGTTGTTGCATTGGGCGGTTGGTTAATTATTATATTATTAAAAAAATGAATGAATGAATGAAAGGGCTATTAATGGATTAGTGATGATGGTGTGTCATAAACTAAGCATCGTGATAGCTCTAGTTCTTTAGCCCTCGCATAGATCTCACTGTCTTGGGAGTTTTGTGTTCCATGTTGCTGTGTGAGAGTAGATGGGAAGATACCTCTGCTAGATTGTTCGAAAATCAGACTGAGGAAAAAAGGAAAAGACTTTTTTTCTCCTTACTTGGATCATAACCTTTGTGGTTACCCAAGACTCTCTTGGTGTGCATGCAGTCGAGATTGTTTTTGCATTTATTTTGCCATCAAGATGACTTGATCCCAGAATTCAGCTAAAGTTAGTAAAAGCGTAACTATAATATGAAAGATAAAAGCTACCAGCTTTATAGAGGATATGGAAGGAGAACCAAAGGGCATTCAAAACTATTAATAATAGGCACAAAAAAAATTTAGAAAACTTAACTCTGTACAAAACTAGATGCATAAAACTTGCCAGAAAAGATGAGTAGGAAAAAATGTACTTCTTTTGTCCGTGGTTAGAAGTAAAGATTAATGACATTTTCCCCTCTTTTTTTCCCTCGCTTATGTTCCTATTATTAGCCTGAAAAATGGAATAAAATTAAACTAGTGGTTACCCAGGAAGACGTAGAGTTGGCATACCAAGAAGCAATGATGAATATGGCAAGGCTCAACAGAACAGGTATAAGGGGCCGGGGAGGACTCTTCTGTTGCAAGTGTTGACAAACTTTCTGAAAAGGACGAAGATAGTAAATACTTTAGGCTTTGTGGGCCATATAGTCTCGATTACATATTGATTTTATTTTTTTTACAACTCTTTAAAATGTAAAAAAAAATCATTCTTAGCTGAGGGCCTACCGAAAGGGGCCACGGGCTGGATTTGGTCCCTAACCTCGGTTTGCCGACCCTCTTCTATTGGTACTGGGTTCGGGTTCCATAGATCATTAATGGGAATCCAAATACGTTGTGTTTTCTTGGCAGAGATGAGCATTAATTGTAACTTGTATTAGAGAAAATAAATGGCTAATGCTTAATTAAACAGTATGTTAGAATAGGTCATGAATGTGTTTTAACCCGCTCTCTCTCCCTCTGTGCGCTTGGAGTTCTCCAGGACACTGAGGCTGTTATCAGCATCTTTACTGCCCATCTGGCCTAGAATCCCTGACAATGAGGACGGTGCAAGAACAGGGTAGAAGCAAAGTAAATATGGGTGAATTAAGGAATTTCTGAATCTCTGAAATGGAGAATTTAGGTTATATTTTCTCTTGGTTCCTTCCAACTCTAAATTTCTCTGTTTATGGGCAGTGTTGAATTTCTCTGTGTCCCAATAAAGATGTAAAACATGTTGCATGTTTGCAGAAGTATTTGACTTATTTATTAACTATTAACTTAAGGTGTTAACATCACTATATTTTTAATTTCTGGATTTGGTATATAAATGAGTAATTACATTCATGTCATAAATTTTTTCTTTACATTTTCTTTCTCGTCCTAGCTTTGTAGTATTGATAAAAAGTAGTATTAGTGATTGCCATTTATTTGTAGTTATTATGTGTCAGAACTTGACATACTTTCTCACTTAATTCTTATGACAAGAAGCTGCTGTTACCATTTTACAGAGAGATTAAGTAACTTGCCCAAGGTCACATAGCTGGTAAGTGATGGACTCAGGATTTGAAACCAGATCTGCCTCTGCTCATAATGCTGTTAAGCATTATATTCTACTTCTTCTCTTAATGATTTAGTAAGAACTGGAGGCCATGTCACAGACTTTGTACATAGTAATGTACAGAGTAATTGAACAATATTTTTACTGTATCCTAAGAGTTTTAAAAGTTTACAATAGGAAAGTTCAAGAGCCAGAACTCATATAGAAAGCAGCATGGCTTCCAGGGGAATCACTTGAGATAGTTTAAGCATTTATACTCACTGCTTTTACTGACTCTCATGCATGTATAGAAAGTACCAGGTATGTTTTATAATTAAGAAGGAAGCACTTTTCGCAGGTCTTTTGAAGTCCTAAACTCTGACGTGCCAGAGGAACGTTTCCAGAGAAGCATTTCTGTGGTTTGCTCTGTGTAAATGATTTGGAAGTGAACCAACATTTAGAATGAAAGCTCAAGAGGGCAGGGATTTTTGTCTGTTTTGCTTACTGCGATATCCCCAGCACTTAGAAGAGTGAAGGACGCATAGTAGGTGCTCATTAAATATGGATTGAGTGGGTGAGTTTTGTATATACCGTGTGCTGTTTATTCTTCTAGGTATTTCATGGACGTTTTCTTTTCAGTGCTCCTGTGGGTTGGGTCTTGTTATCCCTCTTTGCAGAAAAGGAAATGTGTGTATAAGAGATACATGACAGATGCTTTGCTCAGACCCAAGTCTAACTCCAAAAATTGTGCTCTTTCTATGACACCAGAGTTTCTATCTACATATGCTAGTGATTGAAGTTTATCTACAGTTTTTATCCTGGAAATACTAATTTTGTTTCTCTCATCATTAATCACATGTTTTACTAAAAGACTTGGGTTGTGTGGCGTCCTGTATTGGAACTTCAGGGGTATCTGATGAAGTTCAAGAATTTTGTCCTAAAAAAATTGCTCTTCAGTTACTTCCTTGAGATTCCCTTAACCAGAAATCAGAAATGGATTTGAATGCACTTTGTCTCTTCTATTCTTCAATTTCCCTCAAATGACTTTGAACCAAGTATATGTCATATTTAAGCCATGAATTCTTCAATTATTCTTCGACCTAGAGGACCTTAAAAGATCTTGTCTAATACTGTGATCTTAAAGTTACTTAAAAATGTGAAGAGACTTTTCTGACATTATCTTGTCTGCCACTCTGTTTTTTTATTAAAAAAATTTTTTTTTAAGATAGTAGGTAAAAAAGAATATTAAAAAATATATGCAGGTGGGTGGAGGGCTGTGGGGACCATGGTCTTGGGGAACATCTAGCTCAATTGGCATAACACAGTTTATAAAGAAAATGTTCTACATTCTACCTGGGTGAGTAGCGTCTGGGGCTTAAAAGCCTGTGAGCAGCCATCTAAGATACTCCACTGGTCTTACCCCTTCGGGTGCAAGGGAGAATGAAGAAAAACAAGATACAAGGAAAAGATTAGTCCAGAGGACTAATGGACCACAACTACCACGGTCTCCAGACTGAGTCCAGTACAACTAGATGGTGCCTGGCTACCACCACTGACTTCTCTGACCGGGATGACAACAGAGGGTCCTGGACAGAGCTGGAGAAAAATGTAGAACAAAATTCTAATTCACAAAAAAAGACCAGACTTACTGGCCTGACAGAGACTGGAGAAACTCTGCGGGTATGGCCACCCTTTTAGCTCAGTAATGAAGTCACTCCCAAGGTTCACTATTCAGCCAAAGATTAGCTAGCCCCATAAAACAAAATGAGACTAACAGGGCACAACAGTCCAGGGAGAAGGACTAGAAGGCAGGAGGGCACAGGAAAGCTGGTAAAAGGGAACCCAAGGTTGAGAAAGGGAGAGTGTTGACAGGTCGTGGGGTTGTTAACTGTTGTCATAGGGCAATATGTGTACTGTTTAATGAGAAACTATTTGTAAACCTTCATCTAAAGTACAATTTTAAAAAATTCTTCAAAAAAAAAAACATGCAGGGCTTAAAGAATAGCAATACAAGACCCAGTTAAGAAATAGAAATGTAAGAAATTCCGTGTAAGATGTAGAACATGGCCCTTGACGCCTCAGAGGTGCCCCTCTCAGATCCCATCACCTTCATTCCCCTCTTATGGGAACCACTTTTCTGAATTTTGTGTATTATCATTCTCTTGCATTTTAAAATATTTTTTATCATACAGGATTGTATCCCTAACTAAGTAAGTTTTACATTTTTAACTTCATAAAAATAGACTCATACATGAGTGTGTTTTTCTTGCTGTTTTCATCCAACATTTTAATGTTTCTGAGATTGATCCCTGCTAATGTGTAGCTGTTGTGGTGCAGTGGTTAAGAGTTTGGCTGCTAACCAAAAGGCTGGCAGTTTGAATCCACCAGCCGCTCGTTGGAAACCCTGTGGGACAGTTCTGTTCTGTCCTGTAGGGTCACTATGAGTCGGAATTGACTTGATGGCAGTGGGTTTTTTTTTTGTTGTTGTTAACGTGTAACCGTAGTTCGTTCATTTTCACCACTGTATAATTTTCCACTAAATTATTATTCTAATTGAGTTACTGCCCTGAACTTCCTTGTGCAGGGCTTCTGATACCCATATGTAAGAGATTGGTCCTCCTTTAGCTTTTCAGATAGTGCCACACTTCACAATAGTATACTGCATTCAAAAAATTTTTAAATGTCTTCTCTTTGTGTTTATTTTATTTACATAACTATTTGTGTGTATTTTTTTTACTGTAAGAGAAGTATATGCTCATTTTAGAAAGTTTTTAGAAAATGGAGAAAAGTGGAAAAAAATTGTCCATCATCCCACTGAATGGTGTATTCTTCCAGGCTTTTTTCTGTGCTTGGTTGGAGGTGGAGTTGTGTTTTACTGTTGTTGTTTTATACTGCTGGTCATCATAGATTCTGTATGTATTTGGGGTCTGCTTTGATTTATTTCACATTAGTAAGTTCTTTTTGCTGTATTATTACATAATCCTAGTACGCATAATTTTTGATGACTAGATAATACTTTTGGACAATTCATTTTGAAAGAATTTTTCCATAATTGTCTTCATTTCCTAGTGCTGCTATAACAAATACCACAAGTACGTGACTTTAAAGAACAGCAATTTATTTTTGCACAGTTCTGTAGGTTAAAAGTCCAAATCAAGGTCTCAGCTGTGTCAGTTACTTCCTTGTAGGTAGTCTCACATGTTCTTGGTTCTTTGGCTTGTAGATGATCCTTACATGGCATTTGTCGTGTGTGTGTGTGTGTGTGTGTGTGTGTGTGTGTGTGTGTGTCCTGCTGTTTTTAAAAACTCAGAAGTGATCACATTTAGAACCCACCCCCACTCTGATATGATCTAATTATAACATAACAAAGAAACCCCTATTGCCAAATAAGATCACTTTCACAGGTATAAAGGTTAGGATTCCAACACATATTTTAGAGGGACACAATTCAGTCCAAAACAAAAATTTTTCTGTATTCTATGACTATTATGAAATATTCTAAAGCTGAATTGAATTTAATCTATGTCCTCAGATATTCTCATTATTTAAAACGTAGGTGTTTCATTGATGTTCCTGGTCCTATCACTCAAACTGTTTAAGGAATCTTGCAGCTTTGGTTCTTCAAATTAAGTAGTTTAACAGAAAGAAAGTGATTTGTAATGGCTTTGTCCATGTGGGTTATTGATTTCCTTATATTTGAGTATTTAAGATTTCCCTACACTTACTTTCTTACATTGTTTGTAGGAATGCAGTGTGTTAGGACCCTTACGGAGGAGTATTTTGCCATATCTAGCAAAATTACGTATGAATTTACCTTTTGAACTAGCAGGCTTACCTACAGGAATCCCTCCCAAAGTTCCAGTGGCCAAAATGTAAAATGACATATGTACAAGGCTAGTCATTGCAGCACTGTTTGTAATTGCTAAAGAGAGGACACACCCAAGTATCTATCAGTATGGGACTGGTTAAATTATTTACTTTACATGCATATAGTGGAGTACTGTGCAGCTATAAAAGGAATGAGAAGGATCTTTACTGCTAGGGAGCTGTAGCCTCGAGAATACAATCAAGTGAAAACAAGGGACAGAAGCATCAATATACTATGCTATGTTTTATGTATTCATACATGACTATGAATGCATAATACATACGAAGAGCTGCTACAGTGCAGGTGATGGCTTTATTAAATGTCATTGAAAAGTCCCTCTCTGACTACCCGACTGGACTGTATAAATATGTTAATAGAATGGTTAGTTATATCTGTTCCCTTAGCCAGCACAATGGTCTAGAAATCCCAATTCTCTTCTGTGCCTCTGTTTAGAATGCACCTAAGTAAAAGAGATAATTGGTCTAAAAAGAGGAAATATACCAAAAAATGCATTCACTCTAGAGTACTTCTTCCATGAGAGAAGGTTTTAAGTTTTTAAAAACTAACCTTTCAGGCAATTCTCTTCTAGATAGAGTTCCTGATTTTAGTCTAGACAATCTTAAAAAGTCCTGTTCTATGATTTTAGGATGTTTTTGACAAGTTTACCTTCTATTGAGATCGTAATTCCTCGATACAGTTTTTTTTTTTTTTTTAGTTTACTGGGAAATGATTGAAGCTGCTGTTCTAAGTGGTTCAAATTGAAATAAATCAACTTTCAGAATTTAACTCTGGTTTTTGTTGATTTTTAGTTGTCCCTTTCCGCCATCTCCCTGAGAATGAGGAGCAAGATAAGTAACTTATGTAAGATTTGAATTGAGGAGTCACCATTTCCTGAGAGTCACCATTTATTACTCCAGCTAATGCCTCCCCTGTCCTCTTAGCTGCAGGACTCATGCACACGTTCAATGCCCATGCAGCCACCGACATCACAGGCTTTGGAATTTTGGGCCATGCACAGAACCTGGCCAAGCAACAGAGGAATGAAGTGTCATTTGTGATTCACAACCTCCCTGTACTGGCCAAGATGGCAGCTGTGAGCAAGGCCTGTGGAAACATGTTTGGCCTCATGCATGGGACCTGCCCGGAGACATCAGGTACAAGGATCCTAGGTCCAAATCTGAGGATTTAAACTAGTGAGGCTAACGGAAAGTTCCATGAGAAAGAAGAATCCAAGTACATGAGTATGACTCCACTCTGCGGTCAGTGCTGATAACCTGGGCCTCCTTAGCAACTAATGTTTTTAGTTCCCTCCAGTGCTGTAGGTTAACAGCCTCCTGCCATTGGACGTGTGGTTGAGCATCGTGATTCTAAGTTGTTTCTGTGTTTGCCTTGCTGATGTAGGAATATGGTGATGCCGTGAGAGGGAAAGAGACTATGGGAAAAAATAAATCCTTACTCAGTTTTCATTGGAAATTTAGCATTTGAAATAAAATGTAGTATATGTAGATGATTACATTGAGTAGGCTGTATTTTTCCTTGATGAGAACTGTCTAAAATTGCTGTTTTAAGAATGAGATAATACATTTTGTCTGTTAGGTGCTATTTTTCTTTTTTTCCCCTTTTTCTCTCTTTTTTTTTTTTAACTCCTCTGTTTCCTCTTTCAAGAGTTCTTTTTTTCCCTTTTAGTTTCTCTGATACCTATTTTCTTGCCTCTAAAACTCAGTCATTTTCTACCCTGGCAAAAGAGTGGAATCACCTGGGGATTTAAAAAATATCCATGCCTAGATCTGACCTGTAGAAAACCTGATGTAATTAATTGGTCTTGGGTGGGCTTGTTGTGGTTAGTTGCCATCAAATCCTAGACATCAGTAATTATAAAAGCTCTGTAGAAGATTCTGGTGTCAGCAGGGACGAGGACCACACAGCCTGCCCATGTGTTAGTCCCATGTAGAATGGCTTTAGGTTTTTAGAACTCCAGTAGGGAGAAGCTGTGCCTCTCACAGCCTTTGTAGAGGACACTTCAACCTTTCAGTTTTCTGGGTTTTTTTTTTTTTTTTTTCAAACCCTAGAAATAAGCTCTAAGAGGGCAGGGACTTTTATTTAGTTTTTCAATGTTTGGCTAGAACAGTGCCTGGCATCTAGTCTGCTGAAGAAATGTTGAATGAATTAATGAATGTTACCAGCAGATTAAATCCTTTTCTTTATCCAGAAGTTAGAAATTTTTACTCTTTTTTGTGAAAGCAAGGTACATCTTTTCCTGGGGTATTACTTCCACTTATAAATATACAAAACTTTCTGTCCAAACTGCTAGAAATAGCAAGTTTGTTTTTTTTTTTTAATTTTATTTTATACTTTTTACTATTTTGGAGATAATGACAGGGCCAGCACACACACACCAACAAAATGCAAAAAAGCATTCTTTGTAAATTGAGGGGCCAGTGTCGAGAATCAAACTGAATCTTATTTTTTAAAAGAGTAAGATAATTCAAATTGAAATTGAATCTTTTGTTTTTAAATACGTCTTCAGTGTAACATGGGAAAATTAGCCATCACTTATGTTATTGAGGCCCCAAATACTTTAATCCCTCAGGGCTTTAAATGGTTCAGAAATAGATCCTTTTCAGTTTAAAGTTTGCTTTTTTGTTTTTCGATAGTAAGAGCTTACCAAGAAATTCTTAATTACTCTGCAGTTTGATCTGTGAAATAGGTGCAGGCAGGATGGAGCAGGCTTCTTATCTGAACAGAAAGAGCAGCTTGCACATCAAAAATTGTTGATTGGACTTGGCTCTGTAGCAGACGTGTTTTCGAAGGATAGAGGGCAGAGAAACTGCTCACAAAGTATCAGCACTAATGATAATTCTTTTTCCTTTGCCAGGAGGCCTTCTAATCTGTTTGCCGCGGGAGCAAGCAGCTCGGTTCTGTGCAGAGATTAAGTCTCCCAAATATGGAGAAGGTCACCAAGCATGGATTATTGGGATTGTAGAG
>NW_004444003.1:3791377-3808586 GCF_000243295.1 Trichechus manatus latirostris
GTTTGCCGCGGGAGCAAGCAGCTCGGTTCTGTGCAGAGATTAAGTCTCCCAAATATGGAGAAGGTCACCAAGCATGGATTATTGGGATTGTAGAGAAGGGCAACCGTACCGCCAGAATCATAGACAAACCCCGGATCATCGAAGTCGCACCGCAAGTGGCCACTCAAAATGTAAATCCCACACCTGGTGCCACCTCTTAATCCAGACAGAAATTGCTATTTGGTTTTGTTTTTAAATAGATCTGTTCCTTTATCATCACTTCAATTAAAGACTGTAAACAAAAATCTCATTGTGTCTACACATCTGGTGACCTTAGGTCGATTTGTGAGTGGATGCAATTAATAAAATCCATTGCCTTTTTTTTCCTGTTACATTAACTGAAGATGCACCTAATCTTGAGGCAGCTTCTGAGTTGAGAATTATATTGTTATCCAATACTGTTGATTCATTTTGAATCTTTAGACACTTATCTCTTGCCGCATAGGCTCTTTTTAAAGGTGCTTTCACATAGCACAGACATATTAGTGTCAACTAGCAATTTGTGTCTTTTCATTTTATGTATATTTATCATAAGTCTGACCTTTTTTAAAAATGTCTTGAATAGTATTCTGGAAAGACAAAATTGATAAGTGACACAATGGTATCACAATGGTATCCCAGTGGTAAGAGGGTTGCATGATTCGTTTGAGTCTTTGATTTGTAAAGCCTAGACTTAATCATTCAAGAGCATCTCTTTGACCCAGGACATTACCCAATAGTGTATTCAGTTCAGGCAAGTGCTTTACTCTGCATGGAAAGCACTTTGAAGACAAAAAAGAAATTTTATTTTATTTTGTTTCTTTTTTTGTAGCCTTCCTGCTACAGTAATATCAATAACTGTTTATTGATAAAGCAAAAAAGGATACTTTTTGCAATGTAATTAGATGTTCTATAGTGCAGCAAAGAGTTGTCTTCCGAAAGGGGGTTCATGTATAATATTCATTTACAATTCAATATATAATTAACTACGCAAATAATTTTTAAATATAATCAATAATAAAGACTGTTCTGTGGATGGTAGTGTTTAATACATTTTATATTTTGTATAGTGATTTCAGGCCTTTTGTTTTTCTTAAAATCAGCAGCTATTTAGTCTAATTCTTAGCATTATTTTGTCCTTTGCACCAGTACTTTTTTGTGCACGCTTTTTGTGATTCTGTGTTAAAAATCTGCATTGCCAGCATTGCAGCTCAAACTTAAACTTGTTATTCAAATAAATATTTAATTTTTTTATTGCTCTTGTATAATCAGATGCCCCTTTTAGTATTATTTTAGAAGCGTTGGGAGGATTTTGCCTAAAGTACAATTTATTGGGGAAAACTAGATTTTAGTTTTATAAAACTTTTAAGCCTTTCACGGGACCTATATTTTCTTGAATTAAATTTTGTAGTTCTAGAACAAATAGGCAATCGAAGAAGGTGTTTATCTGTGTTACTTAGAAACAGAGGTTTCCTTATATTTTCACCTACTAAACAGGAGGGATTCCTGTCGTTAAGCACACGCACACTGAATCCTCAAGTGTCTGTTTTCATAAGAGAAAAAGCGCCACGTTTCTCCAAGTTCCTGAATGCTTCCTGCTTACAGGCACCAAAGCCATGTAAACTGATCAACCTTTTGCCAAAGGAAACCACCACTTGAAAGCTGAAGCTCCGTGGAAGAGGCTTTAACTCAGATGCGCTCTCCTTCAGGAACGAACCCAGCAGCCTTTATGCATGTGTAACTGGAACTCAAGCCATAAGTATGGTGTACAGTGCAGTACATAAGAGGCTGCTACAGAACTGAAATTGGACATTTTATATGAATTTATACAGATGTTGGTCCTCAAAAGTTACAAACCAGTGGTCTGCAAAATAAAATATGTTGGAAACCTCTGAGTAAGATAAAAACACTGTTGAGCTTTTTTTAAAATACATCCAAAAGGTTCTAGTAATCACTAAATCTGAACTACTTTCAATGTAGGTCATGTCCTGATTGCTGATGTTTTCCTTGGTGGCAGGCCTACTGAGAGGAAGGGAGCCACAAGGGTTATGCACTTGAATTCATCTATGGGAAGACTAGTATTTGTAAAGAGGAAATGTTGGGTACTTAGTAGTTGTTAGTTGCCATCAAGTTGATTTCTAATTCATAACAACCCCTTGTGTGCAGAGTAGAACTGCTCTATAGGGTTTTTAAGGCTGTGATCTTTCAGAGTAGATCTTCACGTCTGTCCTCTGAGGCTCTTCTGGGTGAGTTCGAACCACGAACCTTTTGTGGTAGGCCAATGCTTAACCGTTGACGCCAACCAGGGCCCCAGAGGTCCATGTAATTCATGGCCCCAGGAGGAAGAACTTTAAAGCCATATTTCTCAAAGAGTGGTCCGTATTCACCTGCTTTAGAATCACAAAACGCAGATTCCAGGCCCCACCCTCGACCTGCAGCATCAATTTCTGGAGTATAGGACCAGGGAATCTGTCTTAAATAAGCCCTCTTCTGTGGTTATGTCCACTGAAACTTGAGAAGCACTGGTCTAAAGGAGTGTTGCAGAGGGCTGGGAGAGGAAAAGGAAGGAAGGAAAAAGTGGAATCGATCTGTAATATATTTTCACAGGTATTATAAATTTTTGCCATTTTGTTTATCGACTCGTCCACATCTGGGCTATTGCCCTGCAAGGGAGGAAAAAAAAAGTATCTTAAAAGTTACTTGAAGATTGTAACTGAGTGTTTGAGTTCTTGGCCAAATCTATGTAGAACATTTTAAAATTCAGTGAACAATTAATAGACAATTGTTTGACCTCTGGTAGTACTGTAAAACTTCACATTTAGGTGTGTTCATCTTGGTATACTGATTTATTTTTGAGCCCTGTGATGCAGTTGCATCCAAAATACAGTGTTAGAATGCATTAAAATAAATGAATACAGACTGAAAAGGCTGAAGCCTGGTGGGGTGGAGATTTTTTTCTTGGGCAACAAGTTATTTGCCAAGGAAAATCAAAGTCTTTGCTTGTGATTTGCTCGTGCCGTGTTGAAGCATTTACTGTGTGTCAGTCCAGGAAAAGTTGCATAAGCAATAGTATTTTTTGGCTCAGAATTTTAAAATAGTGTACTGTAGTTTTCCAAGTTCTACCCACCTTATGATGAATAAATGTAAATGTTTAAAATTTTTCTGATTATAGATGTATGAGCCAGCAGTTTTCAGTCTGAATTAAAAGAGATATATGAGTTCTAAATTTTAAGTTTTCTGTAAAGAGAGACCAGGATATCGATACTATACTATTTATTTGTAGACTAGAACATAGATACTGATGCATCAGAAACTTAACTGCCCCGTATGTATTTGGGGTCCTTGAGTTTCTCGTCATTTCCACATCCAGCCCACCCTCTTTCTCTAGATTAGGCAATGATTGCATAGACAACATAATTTACCTTCGACAGTAATTAATACCTTCTCGTTAGGAATCCACACATGAACCATGCAGTCATTAAGCATGTCAGGGCCCACGATGAAAACCAACAGATTCAAAGTCCTACTCTTAAAGGGGGTCCGTGGTGGCACAGTGGTTAAGCGTTTGGCTGTTAACCAAAAGGTTGGCAGTTTGAATCCACCAGCTGCTCCTTGGAAACCCTATGGGGCAGTTCTACTCTGTCCTGTAGGGTTGCTGTGAGTCGGAACTGACTCTACAGCAACAGGTTGTTTTTTTTTTTTTTGTTTTTTTTTTTTTTTTAATAAAGTGAAGCATGAGAAGAATATCATATTGCCTATACTTAAATCTATCTTGAATGAGAATGAGGGTGAGTGGACTGGACAGGCCCTCATCAAGAAAACCATTGATAAGACAGGATGCTCATAGACGTCTAGACATGCTCAAGAATTGCTGTAGATGCCAAATGTTCTGGTTTAGTGAGTGAACTCAGGGTGAATAGGTTTTGAGTTGACTCTGACTCAGTGACCTTATGTATATTTCTATATTCCTATATTTCACAGTACTTAAATGTGATATTCAGCTCTGCAACCACACAATTGATGTCTTCAGTGGTCTAATTGTCCTCCCTAAATGCTGTTGCCTTTAGAGGAAGTGTTATGGTTAGGGGGACTGCATGTAATGAAGGTCACCAAAGCTTCATGGAAAGAAACAGAAAATTCACTATATTAGTGACCTGATTGCAGAAAAGCCAATGTATTTTCTACTCTACATATTTTAAAAACATAAGCATATACACATAGAAATTTATGGGAACCTATAAAATGTTATGTTGCTATTATCAACTATCAGGTACTATATTGGTCCCTAGTCCTTAAGCAGAGTTGTATAAAATTGGCGGCTAGAGCATAGACCTGCTTTGGTCTACTTTGAAAAATAAAGAAAATTACAACAGTTGAACCTCTTTTTTCATTTTTTAAATAAGCTAGAGTTTATTTGTAGCAGATTAAGAAATAATAGTTTATGCTAATGGTGATGGAATGATTTGGAAAAGAATAGTAATAATGCTTGCACAACGTGAAGAATGTAATCAATGTACTGAATTATACATATAGAAGTTGTTGAATTGGCGAATGTTTTGTTGTGTATATCTTCACCACAATAAAAAAGCAAATGAAAAATGTAAGAAATGCTTAAAGAATACAAAGGAGAGTCAGAAGCATAGATACCTGCATGTAATTTCTCAAATGTTAGAAGAGTCAGTTAAGCTGAATAATCAAAAAACTTGTAAAATTAAGTAGCCAACATCCACCTTATGCCAGTCAAATCAGTCTAATAAATCCACTGGCATTAAGAAGTTTTGGGGTGCTTAAAGTCCAGGTCAATTTATTTTCCCCAATTTTTTATTTTGAAAAGTTTTAAACATACAGAAAACTTGAAAAAATAGAATAGGTACTCCTAGAAATGTTAAATTTTTGATATTTTGCCGCATTTTCTTTCTCCATATATAATTCATACACACACACACACACACACACACACACACATATATAAACCAAACCTGTTGCCGTAGAGTCAATTCCAACTCCATGGCGACCTATTAGGACAGAGTAGAACTGCCCCATTGAGTTTGCAAGGCTGTAATCTTTACAGAAGCAGACTGCCATATCTTTCTTCCGCGGAGAGACTGGTGGGTTTAAACCGCCGACCTTTCTGTTAGCAGCTGAGCGCTTTAACATTGTGCTACCAGAGCTCCTGGACACACGTTAGCACATGGAAAATAGCTTTTATTACTTACAAAAATCGGCATACAACTGGAATAGTTCCATAATGACCAGCCCCCTCTCAAAAGCTGCCTGGGCAGAGATGATGACTCTTCCTTGCACACACCACTTTGTGCCATGGGTGAGGGGCTTAAATGGGACCCTACCTACTGCTGGTCTCCACCAGGTCAGATAGGTCCACTTAGGTGGACTGTAAGCTTATACAATCTGTGCCCCAACTGCACCATAGCTGAGGAGACTCAGAAAACTTTCCCTCTCAGCTATTTTATACACCCAACCTAAGTGACTAATTGTATCCTTTTAACCTTGCTAACAAAACATCCTACTGCATCATGTCCCCCTGACTTTCTGAAGGGGGGTGGTTAGCCCATAATTGTATCTTTTTAACCCTGCTAACAAACATCAGGCCTCAGTGTGTGAGTGTGTGATGCTGGTGGGGGTTGTTCTGAGGCCTAAAGACACCAGCAGAGAGAGAGAGAGAAAACCATGGTTGTCTGGCTTGTCTGAAGGACTTACTCCTCACAATGACGTAGGGAAATATTCATAATATACTGTTGACTTTAAAAAAGTATTTTAGGTAATATCCCAATTTTATAATTTAATAAATGTATCTGATATATGCAGAAAAAGACTAGAAGGAATTACCCAAGAATGTTATCAGTTATCCTTAGGTAGTGAGATTATGAGTGATGTCATAGTGAAAGAATTACAAGTCTGTCAAAAATTAAAAACCAAGAGTTTTATTGTGGTCAAAAGCTTTGCAAAATGAGAGACACAGTGCTGAGAGAAACCCAACAAAGTGCTCCAAGGAGCTACAGAGTTACAGAGGTTGATAAAGAAAAAAACCCCAAGTAAGGGAGGTACAACTGGAGTATTTCTGATTTGTTGACATTTACAAAGTTGCAGGTGGCAGGGTCCTGGTTGACAAGTTTTGCAGGGATTGACTTCCTTTACAAGGACGACTCCAGATGACAGGATTTTGTTTAACCATTAGTTTCCTGAAACAATTTTAAAATATAAATGCAGGGTACTATAAAGGGGGTCTAGGTGCATCTTCTGAGAATCAATCAACCACTAAAGTCACATGCTTCCTGGCGCATTACATCATCTAGACACCTGCAGCCCAGTTTCTGAGGTCAGCGAAGCCAAAACAGTTTCTGAGAAATGGTCAAGGGAGCAATAATGGAGTTAGATCTGCATTATACTGGTAGACTCTGTTAAAATATGGAAGCAAAGAGTTTGTTGAAAGAATAAAACGATTACAAGTGAAAATGCTAAGTATTCTTATGCTCAAGGGAAGAAAAATGGTTTTGATACAGAAAAGCTATAAGTATGTCTCTCTTTGACGTCAGCTTATTCTAAGTATAAGCACATCTCTTTGAAGCTTAAGCACATCTCTTTGAAGCTTAAGCACATCTCTTTGAAGCTTGAGCACAATTTGTTCTCTTTAACACCTGTGTAAGCAAGGTAAGCAAAGCCACATTTTTATGTGCAACTGCTCATATCTAGGTCAAAGGTGCAGTGGAAATTTTTACAGAAGTGACAGATCTACATGGGGTCTCAAAGCAAAATGGAGTGGGTTTGGTTCATAATTTAGAGGCTTTAGTTCTGTCAGATGCCTTAAATTTTTAATACTCCTTATCATTCCCCGCTTTTGATCAAGAATTCCTTTAGGAATTTGATGATCACACTCAAGAGTACTTTCTTCTGCATGGACTCTGTTAAATTTCTATCATCTCCTTGCTTAAGCTAGGAGCCTTATCTTCAGGGTGAGCTGGTTTTCAGATCCATTTTATTGGATTCTGATCACCCACAAAGGAGTATCTCTTCTTCCACAAGGGCACGGTTGTGTAGGATTATAGATGGCAGCTTGTCAATTACAAGCTTTTGAGACCCTAGATGCTATGTCTGGGCACCATCTGATTATGTTTCTTCACTATGCCATAGCTTAAATACTCTGCTTCAGTGATCTTTTATTAGGAGGATGTGAACAGAGGCTAAATAAGAAGGAACAATTTGACAGAAGGCTCTCAACAATAGTATGAAGTTAAACTCTTTTGAGTGGGTAAAGTATAAATATTTTATGATAAAAATTAGCAATGGAGCTAACTAATTTCTAGTATGAAATACAGAGCATACTCAAAGGTTAATGCCTTTTGGAAAATTATTTAAGTAAGTATATGAGAGAAAGAGCTTGTTTTGGGATGTACAGTCAGCTTGTTCTTTGGCACACCTAACTCTAGATAGGCAATGGGTGAATCTGTAATAGTTTGTAATTTCTTCAAAGTACATGATAGGTTGTACAGCTAAAGGAGTTTTTGACTGAGTGCAGAGATTGGAGAAACATTCCATAAAACATTTGGTTATGCAAACAATTAGTATAACAGTAATTAATAATATTTAACCTGCTTGTAGTATGGAGCAGAACCAGGATTTCATTCCATTGGGTAGCCAACTGAAAATATAGAGAAAATAAAACCATGTGGAGTTAGGTTCAAGATTGATATACAACCAGGTAGCTTTTTGTCGAATAGTTTTTATACCTAGTTCTACTTTTTCAGAGGTATTCACCCAGGTGCAGCAAGAGGTGTTGTATGGCACATTCTCCTTGTTTTGCTAAAAGAAAGTCAAGAGCTATTTGATTGTCTAAAAAACATTAACTAAAGAGTGTAAGGATTCTTGTTGACCTGCGAAGTTATCAACAATGTCATTCATTAATCCTTCCATAGTGACTGACAAGCTTGTGAGGGCTAACTCTAAAGAGGAGATTCTGTGAGCAAAAAATGATGGAAGGAACTTGTAACTAAAACCAGGTCTTTCTTTTATAAGATTATAGCCAAGTACGGGGTTATATTCAGCTATATATATTCAATATCTCTTTTGTATCTATTTAAAGTGTTCAAACTGTTGCTCCAATGTTGACTTTTGTTATAATTTTGAATGTCTAGGGGTACTCCTAGTTGTCCTAAAGTGCATTGACCCATCATGTTCCATTCATTTAACAGGGCAGTGCCCAAGTGTAAGGTTCACTGTTTGGTTTTGGTGCCTGTTTTGTAAAATAATCTGATCCTCCACACACAAAAAAAATATATATATCCATAGGGAGTGCAAACTATGTCATTTCCACTGTAATTTCTTGGGATGGGAATTCTTTGGTTAGTTTGTTCAAGCTAAGGTTCTGTTAGAGAGTTATTACAAATGGACAATTATCCCAGTATTAAAGGGTTTAGGATTTTGTTACAGATGAGGTATGCTGAGTTATTTTTTTGACAGACAGACAATAAAGAATATGAAAAGTATCTAGAGAACTCCTTGTGATGGGAATGGCCCTTTTGACAAGGAATTTGTCTGCAGAACATCCATGGCAGGAAGGAGTTAGGCGGAGTCTTAGTTATCTAGTGCTGCTATAACAGAAATACCATAAGTGGATGGTTTTAACAAACAAAATTATTTTCTCACAGTCTAGGAGGCTATAAGTCCAAATTCAGGGTGCTAGCTCCAGGGGAAGGGTCTCTGTCTCTGTTGGCTATGGGGAAATCTCCTCGTCATCAATCTTTCCCTGGATCTAGGAGTTTCTCGGCGCAGGGACCATGGGTCCAAAGGACATGCTCTTTTCCTGGCTCTTCTTTCTTGGTGGTATGGGGTCCCTCTCCTCTCTGCTCGGGTCTATCTTTTATATCTCAAAAGAGATTGACTCAAGATACAACCTTATCCTGTAGCTCGAGTCCTGCCTCATTAACATAACTGCCTCTAATCTTGCCTCATTAACATCATAGGGGTTAGGATTTACAACATATAGTATAACCACATCAGATCACAGAATGGTGGACAACACCACAATACTGGGAGTCATGGCCTAGCCAAGTTGACATGCATTTTTGGGAGACATAATTCAATCCATAACAGGCAAGTAATGGGAGGCGGAGGCAGTTTGCAGGTTATTCCTTTGTTCTTATTTGAGACAAATTTTTATGCATTTCAAACCTTGACTGGGTGTTATGGGCTGAGTAAGGTTAAAGCGGAGCACCTGAAATTGGGTTGACAATTCAGGAAGATGCATAATCTGACACGTATACCCCGTTTCAAAGTGAGTTTAAGGTTAATGGTAACTGGGGGTATAGAATTACGGTTTAGTATGGGGATAGCCATAGATCTGAATTTCTGCGAGCGGACATTGGAGAAGGATGACAGATCCAACAGTTAGCTAGGTTATCACCACTGGCTAGCGATCAGGCTATTCTTACAAAAGCATTGTCTTTCCATGTGATTAAATGTGATTATTGAAACTATACAAATAGCAGCAATATTGGTTGTTATGGATTGAATTGTGTTCCCCCAAAATGTGTGTCAGTTTGGCTAGGCCATGATTCCCAGTATTATGTGTTTGTCCTTCATTTTGTGATCTGATGTAATTATCCTACGTGTTGTAAATCCTAACCTCTATGATGTTAACGAGGCAGGATTAGAGACAGTTATGTTAATGAGGCAGGACTCAAGCTACAGGATTAGGTTGTATCTGGAATCAGTCTCTTTTAAGATATAAAAGAGAGAAGTAAGCAGAGAGGAGGGACCTCCTACTACAAAGAAGAGCTGAGAGCAAAGCATGTCCTTTGGTCCCAGGGTCCCTGCACTGAGAAACTCCTGCACTAGGGGAAGATTGATGTCAAGGACCTTCCCCCAGAGCTGATAGAGAAAACCTTCCCCTGGAGCTGGTGCCCTGAATTCAGACTTCTAGCCTCCTAGACTGTGGGAGAAAAAAATTCGTTTGTTAAAGCCATTCATTTGTGGTATTTCTGTCATAGCAGCACTAGATAGCTAAGACATTGGCTTTCATGTTTATGTGAGTTGGTAAACAAATGTGATGAAATAAACAAATAAAATGATTATATCCTATTAGTAAAATGCTTGTGTAATTGCTATTAAGTGTATATATATTGAAACTATTTTAAACAGAAAAATGGTAAAAACACTAAAGTAAGGTTTTAAAAATAAAGGGTAAGGTTATAATAGTGCAATAAGCCAATAAAAGATAGAATGATTATAAGTACAAAGCAAGTTGCAAAGATATCAATCATAATTCTAACTAGTCCTAATTAATCAAATACAGTGATTTCAAAAGAAAACAGAATCATCACTAACTCTAATTGTTGGAATAAAGTTATTTTAAAAGAACAGCAAGTATTATATTAAGACTATTATTATTTGTATAGAAAAGCAAGGGAATATATGACAATAGGGCAGCAGAGTAACTGATATTAAAATAGCTGCAATAATGGAATAACTTCCATCTAAAGGAGAGAGGCTACAGACTTGGGAGCAACCAAGGAATGACTCCAAGCTGATAAAACAGACTTATTTAAAATGTAGTAAGTACCAAATAGAGTGCAATGGCCTCGATAGTTTGCATTACTTAAGTTACTAAACAATAAACCCTAATAAAATAGGGGACTATTTTAGCAAGCATTAAGTATTAATTGATTTAAGAAAAGACATTAGATAAAACAGTTGTGTAGAAAATGAGAGGCTTAGGTTTACAAAGAGCAATACATTAAAATATGAGATAATATTTCAATTGTGTACCTTAACCTTTGGAAATAAAGTAGTTACTAGGGTGCTCAAAAGACAATGAGAGCCTTATGGAATTAATATATGAGTAGCATTGAAGGCAAGGGGTCTGGCTTTGCAGGGAAAGAACAATACCTTAAAACGGGATGATATTCCAAAACTGGAGTCCACTAATTGTGAAAATTATAACTAGAATAACAAAAAACTGACTCCAAGTATTTCTGCCCTCAGATTCCTTACCATTCTAGGAGATTAACTCGATGGAATAATTTTGTCTAAAAGGTGATAAGAATTAAACAAAGAACAACTAGTCTTAAGGTTTCCATATAACATAAATGGTATGATATAGAATAAAAACAAACAAAAAAACCAAACCTGCTGCCGTCATGTTGATTCCGACTCATAGCAACCCTATAGGACAGAGTAGATCTGCCTCATAGGGTTTCCAAGGAGTGCCTGGTGGATTTGAACTGTAGACTTTTGGTTAGCTGGTGAAAAATACAACAAAGAGAATAAAATAAATTTCAAAAATTTCAACTGTTTTCATAAAGTGAAATATACAGGCCTGGTTTGGAAATCTTGGGAATGTAAGCAGTCAGCTCAGATGTCTGCTTCTTCTTGCCCTTGGGTTCAATTGCTTTCTTCTATGGTCATTTTTCCTTAGTCAGTTTGGCACTTGAACTTTAGTTTCAGTCCCTCAGTAGGCTGGCAAGTTCAAAAAGATTTGTGCTCTTTTAATTGAGATAAATGAATCCAAGGTTTAATGCTTTTAAGTTTAGCAGCATAAGTATTAATAAGGAGTACCAAATAAGACCCTTTCTATTTGGGCTCTAAAGAATCCCTTTGTAAATGCCTTTTCCAATATACATAGTCTCCAGGTTCAATGTCAGGAGAATTGTATATGAGCGAGTCTAGGTTACTAAAGGCTTCTTTAACTTGAGTATGGTACTTTTGGGAATATTCAGTTAGAGATTTGCAATATTTTAACACATCAAGTTGGGTAATATGTGGCTCTACATGAGCAATATGAGGGATAGACATTGGTCTTCCATTGACAATCTCATAAGGAGAAATCTTATGGGGTCCAAACGGTATAGATCTTAGATTCAAAAAGACTAAAGGAAGGACTTTAATCCAAGGTAAATTTAAGGACTTGCTTAGCTTGGCTAACTGATTCCTAGTTACTCCATTAGTTCTTTCAACGAGACCCAAGGACTGAGGGCGATAAGGGCAGTGCAAACCAAAAAACCAAACCCATTGCCGTCGAGTCGATTCCAACTCATAGTGACCCTATAGGACAGAGTAAAACTGACCTCTAGGGTTTCCAAGGAGAGGCTGGTGGATTCAAACTGCCGACCTTTTGGTTAGCAGCTGGGCTCTTAACCACTATGGCATCAGGACTCCAGGGGTAGTGCAGCTGCTGATAAATAACTTAATAACTTGTCCAGTGAAATGAGTGCCTAGATCACTGCAAAGAATTGTTGGACTGCCCCAAGTTGGTATTATGTTTTGAAGTAATTTTTTAGCTACAAAAGTAGCAGTAGCTTGTTTACAAGGGAATGCTTCTACTCAATGTGAGAAGTGATGCTTCTACTCAATGTGAGAACTGACAGATCATTACAAGTACATACTTATATACATTTGAGGGGGGTAATTGTATAGTCAATTTGTCATTCTAGCATAGGGAAAGAAGGCAAAGATTATCTTGCAGTAGTACTTTGAGGTGTTTTCCTGGGTTGTGGCAGGAGCACACAGAGCAATGAGAAGTCACAAGCTCTGCAGCTTCAAAGAATCTTTCCCACCAATATATTTTTTTAATTTCATTTTATCCCTGCCTAGATGGGATCCTTCATGTAAGGTCCACATCATAAGAACATGTAAGTGTTTAGGTAGATCTAATTTTCCATTAGGACCAATCCATAAATATGTATCAGGATCCTGGCAACAGCCCTCTTTTTCCCACTTTTCTTTCACACTAGCTAAAGCCAGGTGTTGATATTTTTCAAGATATTCTGGATTTAAGTCAAATAAGTTATAGTTATTCATAAATAAATCAGGATAATCACCATCATCAGTTCTTATAAGAGCATAAATGAGTAGAGAGACTATTTGTTTATATAATTCAGGATGCTCTTTTCTGAACATTTGCCTTCTGAGTTCTTTGGCATGTGCACATGGGGCACATTGAGAAAGAACCTGTTTTATAGATTCAAAGAATTTATCATTCCATCAGTATTTTTCTAAGATGTTTATCATTTCCGTTTTTCCTAAATGTAAAGGTAAACAGAGGTTTTGGATTAGAGGAATATGTAAAGATTTTGGTGGAGCAACTTTTCCATTAGGTCCAGCCCATAAACAACTAGTTGGATCCTGATAGCATCCTACTCTTTTCTAACTTATTAATTCAGCTCGAGGGACTGCATGTTGGTGTTGCTTTAGCAGCCTTGGTGTTATAAGGAGCAAACTGGATGCTTTCGTGGATAAGTGAAGATAGTTCTTAGCTTGGCTCTTTAGAGCAGCAGAGGGGCTCTGGGAAATATTTTTATTAGAAACTTCCTGTTGTAAGTTATCCATTTTTTTGCAAAAACTTATTTATGTTCTACAATAACTTGGGATATTTCCCATCCGTATTTTTGTAAAGTAGTAAACATTTCATACCCTTCTAAGGGTAATTGTTCTTAATAAGTCTCAGTTAAAGAGTAATGTAGATATTCTGGTAAAACAATTTTATTATTAGACTCAATCCAAAGTTTTGTTCTTGGATCTTTTTGTCAATCTTCAGATTTCCATTTTGCAATTTCTTTAAAGGAGGGGTTTGTTGATGAAAGAACAGCATTCCTAGAGCAGGATGAAGCTTGGAGTTGTCAGTGAAAACATTAAAAGTATAAAGTTCTAAGACAGAAAATGTTGGAAAGGTTTGGGAGGCAGCCCATTTAGCGGGTGCATCAGCCAAATTATTTCCTTACATTTCTTCAGTTTGAGGCACTCCTTAAGTTGACATGCTGAGATTTTTATGACTGCAATTTCAGGAAGGAGTAACAAGGCTTCCAGTAACTCTGTTATTAAGGTCCCATTCTTAATAGTGGACCCAGAGGAGGTCAAATATCCTCTCTGTTTCCAAAGCATGCCAAAGTCATAAACCATGCCACATGCATAATGAGGATCAGTGAAAATACTCCAGGATTTTCCAGATGCAATTTTGCAGGCTTTGTCTCTATGAGTCGGAATTGACTCGACAGCAATGGGTTTTTATTAGCTCACTATGTTGGGCTGAGGTGGCCTCTGGGAGAAGTTGACTGTCTAATACTTCTGTATAAGTGGTGACTGCATATTCAGCCTGATATGGGCCAGAGGGATGAGGCCATAAATAAGAGGTGTCAACCAACAAATTTAAATCAGGGTTTTTAAGGGGAATTTCTTTTAAGTCTTTCTGGGGAGTTATTAATTGCTCAGTTTGACTTAAACAGTTATGTTTTGGGTATCCTTCTTTCTCTAAGAAGGAAGAAAGGTGGCAGAATTTAAATGAGTTACAGTGTGGAGTCTTATATTGGCCGCAGTCAAAAATATGATTTAATAGGAGGTGAGTCTGCTGGCAGACAAATGCTGCATGAATGTGGAATTTAGTAAAGCAGACACACCATGTGGTACATAAACATCTAAGGAATTTCCAAGGAATATATCTGCAGTAGATTTCAGAAGTTTAGCTGTAGCAGCTATGGCCCGAAGACAGGGAGGATAACCTCTTGTGACTGGATCAAGCTGGAGACTGTAACAGCTGCCAGGTCTGTGTTGACCACTATGCCTCTGAGCCAGTAGGCCTAATATATTCCCATTTATCTCATGTATAAATAGTGAAAAATCTAAGTGGCAATTTGGAAAACCTAAAGTTGGAGCAGAGGCTAAAGCACATTTGAAGCTTTCTATTGTTTGGTAATCTTCTGGAGTAAGTTGAATCGAATCTGGTTTAGCGTTTTTTTAAGTGGCTGATATAAGGTTAATATAAGGGCTGAGCCAGCAAAGAGAAATTATAGATCCAGGCTTGGCTATAACCACACAGGCCAAGGAACCCCCAAAGTTGTTTTTTTTTTTTTTTTGGCGGGGGGAGTTGAGTGGGCTAGGATAGCTTCTTTCCTCTTGGGATTGATGGAAATCCCCTGGGCATAAGTTAAATGGCCCAGGTATTTGACTATGGGTTGAGTGAGTTGCAATTTATCCCTAGATATTTTGTGTCCTCCTGTGGCTAAGTGTTTGAGCAAAATTAGACTGTCTTCCAAACAAGCCTCTTTAGATGAGGAGAACACAAGTAATTGTCTACATATTGGAGTAAAGTAAAATTACAGGCAGATTGCAAAGGCTGTAGATCAGCATGTAAAACTTGGGAAAATAGGTAGGAGATTCAGTGAATCCCTGAGGCATCATAGTTCAGGTGAATTGTTGACCTTCCCAAGTAAAGTCAAGTAAATATTGGATATCTGGATGAACAGGAATACTGAAAATGGCATTACAAAGGTCTATTACAGTGAAATGTGTGGTTTCAGGTGGAACCCCTGACAATAATAAATGAGGGCTTGGAATCACTGGAAATCTAGGAATGACTGTCTGGCTAATTGCACAGAGGTCCTGAACAAATCACTAGCCTTGGTTATCAGGCTTCTTAACAGGAAGGACTAGGGTATGACAAGGGCTAGTAAAGGGAATAATAAGGCCTTTAGGTAGAAAACCTTGTATTATGGGTGTAAAGCCCTCTTTAGCTTCCTGTTTTAATGGATATTGTTGAATTTTTAGCAGGGGTTTGGAAGAATCAACCTGAATTTTAACTGGTTCAGCAGATAAAACTCTGCCTACATCAGTGGATGTGGTGGCCCATGAAGTGTCAGGGACTGAGGAAAAGTCTCCTTAATTGGAGCCCTGGTTGCAAAGTAGTTAAGAGCTTGGCTGCTAACCAAAAATGTCGACAGTTTGAATCCACTGGGTGCTCCTTGGAAACTCTATGGGACAGTTCTACCCTGTGTTGTAGGGTCGCTATGAGTCAGAATCGACTTGACAACAATTGGTTTGTTTTGCGTGTTTTTGAGTGGAGGTTTAAGCGAACTGCAATTGGTTACAGTCAAGTTTAATGTCTGCATGTGTCAAATAATTTCTTAATTTGTTTCTGACTCTGGTCGTTGTTTTTGAACAGGCTTAATAAGACTTCACCCTTATCATTAAATTTCAGATGGCATTTCCATTTAGATTAAAGGTTTCTCCCTAGTAAATTAACAGGAATGTTAAGACTTAGAAGGAAAGGATGTATATCTTCAGTAAATCCTAGGGATATTGGTTGTGAATGATATAAAGTTTGTAATTTATTGATAACCCCAACAATTTTTGTAGTTTGTGTACTCTGGGGTAGAGGCTTTTGTAAAGATGTGGGGTTAGTTGAGGATAAAGTAGTTCCGATATCATTTTAAAAAGTTCACAGGGTTCTCCATTAACAGTTAAAACAGTTTCACCCTGAGAATCCAGAGTTACTACAAGAAAAGCCTCTGTTTATTCCCCGGAGCCCTTTCATGTAAATTTTGGTCTGGGAGGCCCACATTGGGGCATCCCTTGTTTATTCTTAAGTTTAAAACATTCATTTCTCCAATGGCCTTGTTTCTTGCGATAGAAGTATATTTTCTTTTGGCCACTGTTATTAGGGGATTTAGGTGTTGGTTGATTAAACTTTCCCTTTTGTTCAGCACACTGCAACTGCTGTAGTTGCAAAGCCATTAATTTGTCTTGTTTTATTTTTGTTTTCAATTCTTGGATTTCCTTTCTTTTTACCCATATTTGAGCCAACTTAAAGGCTAATTCAGTTAACTTAGAAAAGGGAACAATTTCCCAATTCAGTCTTTGGTTTTTAACTAGCTCGGATAATTTAGGATGCAAACTGTTTAAGAACATAGAATTGAAAGTAATTTTGTTCCATCATCCTCTAAATTTAATCCAGAATGTTCTGCAAAAATTCTAGCCAATTGGTCTCTGTAATTATAAGCAGTCTTATCTTTATTTTGCTTACAGCTTTGAAATTTAGACCAATCTATTTTACAGGGAAAAGAACACTTGGATGAAATTTAAAAGGGTCTCTGCTTTCTCTCAAGATTCATTAAGGAGCTCACCTGTGCAGGCAGTAGCCTTCATTGTTAAAGACTTTTCAGGGTTTTTCCAATCAGCTTTTTGCATTCATAAATAAGCTTTCCCTGGTCCTACTAACATCTGTACAAGTTGATATATATCAGGGAGTCCTGGTTCATAAGTGTTAATTAAAATTTTTAATTTATTAGTAAATTTCTGTGGGTTTTTGTGCAGTTTTTTTTTTAATATTTTATTGTACTTCAGGTGAAGGCTTACAGAACAAATAGTTTCTCATGAAACAGTAGTACACATGTTGTTTTATGACATT
>NW_004444003.1:3816389-3820952 GCF_000243295.1 Trichechus manatus latirostris
TGTTAGTTTTCTCACTCCATTTGGTGCTTGGCTGAGTTCTTTATCTCTTCATTTGATGTTTTAGGGTTTCAGGATTGTTGTATTCTCTGTTCGGCTTAGTTTTTCGGATCTTTGCTGTGGAGGGACGGCGCGGTGCTTCTGCCTAGAGCGCCATTTTGCCAGAACTCTCTTTGTGCAGTTTAGAGAATTCTTTAATGATTGGACGAAGTTCCACTTTGGACCAGGGGGAAAAGTTACTTGAGGAGGTTTATTTGCCTCCTCCAGTGGTTCAACTTTGAAAGGCATTTCAGGTACAGGTTTATGGGCAGTGCCTTCCTCATTCGAAGGGAAAGGAAGTTCAGACAAAGGGGTATCATACAGAGGAAGGGAAGGGTAGAGAGGAGTGGGAACTGTAGGTACAGCAGGAGGAGCAGAAGGGACAGTAGATGATGCCAAAGTATTAGAAATGGAAACAGTGAGCTGAAGTTCTTTATTCTGCTTTGTTAATTTAGAAACAGTGTCTTTAGCTAGCCACTTTGCTTTCCTGGTTACTGTTAGAAGCTTCAAAATACCAGTTAAAAATGAGCTCCACTGGTTCTGTTTAATCCTGAAAACTTTTTTTGTTCTAATTGACTCTGTAGAAAAGTTAATCTGGGGAGGTCAAAAGAGGCCAGGTTATTATCTAGGTTGTTTTTAGTTAAATTATGCCATCACCCTAAGGCACAAGTAGCAGGACTATAATGTTTGCTAATAAATTGAGCAGGAGTCCCCGAGGGGTATTCTCTATGTTGTTACCCATTTCTCCTGTTTTCCAAAAGTGCACACCCAAATTAGAACCAAGATACCCGAACTTGCAAGCAAAAAATCTTAACCAAAACCTGCAAGCAGACAAGCAGTTTTAATCAAAGTACCCGAACTTGCAAGTGGAAAACTTTAACTCGAACCTATAAGCCAAAAAACAATTTTCTCTAATGGTGTCTCGGTTTGGGGGGCTCAAGGCTCATATACAAACCAAAAACAGGGAGAAAGGGAAAACAAATCCAGGCTGACTAAAAAAGTGAAGAACAATTCTATAATAATAAAAATAAACCAGTAATGCAACTCAGAGAGTCTCAGAAGCAACATGCAGAGGCTAAGATCCATGAGGTATTCACCCAGGAGGCTTCCAAAGGTCCGTGGAAAAAGGAGAGTCCAAAGGACTCAGCTGGATCCAGAACCCAACTTCTGGGCTCTCTGGGTGCTCCTGGAGAAAGCTGTCCTTCGGATTCCACTTCTGACATCAAGATTGTCATAGTGAAAGAACTACAAATCTGAATGAAAACCAAAGAGTTTTGTTACGATGAACAAAAGTTTCAGGAAACGAGAGACAGAGTGCTGAGAGAAACCCAACAAAGTTCTCTGAGGAGTTACAGAGTTACAGCAAGTGAAAGGGGGTACAACTGGAGTATTTCTGATTGGATGACATTTACAAAGTTGCAGGTGGTAGGGTCTTAGTTGAACCACCTTGGCAGGGGCTGACTTCCTTTGCAAGGATGGCTCCATGTGACAGGATTTTGGCTTGCCATAAGTTTGCTGGAACAATGTTAAAATATAGATACAGGATTCGGTAAAGGGGGGTCTAGGTGAATCTTCTGAGAATCGTCCGACCACTAAAGTCACATGTTTCCTGGCACATTACATCATCTAGACACCTGCAACCCAGTTTCTGAGGTCAGCAAGGCCAAAATGGTTTCTAAGGCCAAGGGAGCAATAATGGAATTAGATCTGCATTATACTGGTAGACTCTGTTAAAATATGGAAGCAGAGTTTGTTGAAAGAATAAAATGATTACAAGTGAAAATGCTAAGTATTCTTACGCTCAAGGGGAGAAAAATGGTTTTGGTACAGAAAAGCTATAAGCATGTCTCTATTTAACGTCAGCTTATTCTAACCATAAGCACATCTCTTTGAAGCTTAAGCACAATTTGTTTTCTTTAACACCTGTGGAAGCAAGGTAAGCAAAGCCACATTTTTCTGTACAACTACTCATATCTAGGTCAAAGGTGCCGTGGAAATTTTTACATAAGTGACAGATCTACATGAGGTCTCTTAAAAACAAAATGGAGTGGGTTTTGTTCACAATTTAGTTAGGGGCCTTAGTTCTGTCAAATGCCTTAAATTTTTAATACTCATCAGTGACTTGACAATGTTCTGCTGCTATTCATAAGATTTTCATTGGTGATGTTTTTCAGAAGTAGACTGCCAGGTCCTTCTTCCTAGTCTGTCTTAGTCTGGAAGGTCTGCTGAAACCTGTCCACCATGGGTGACCCTGCTGGTATTTGAAATACAGGTGGCATAGCTTCCAGCATCACAGCAACACGAAAGCCACTACCGTATGACAAACTGACAGATGCGTGCTGAAGATGTTTCAAAAGCAGTTGCAGCAGTACATCTGGTAGTCGCAGCAGTACAGCAACTACCAAAAGTTCAAGCAGGATTCAGAAGAGGATGTGAAACGAGGGATATCGTTGCTGATGTCAGATTGATCTTGGCTGAAACAGAGAATACTAGAAAATGTTTACCCATGTTTTATTGACTATGCAAAGGCATTCAACTGTGTGGATCATAACAAATTATGGATAACATTGTGAAGAATGGGAATTATGGAACACTTAATTGTGCTCTAGAGGAACCTGTACATAGACCAAGAGAAAGTTGTTCGAACAGAAAAAGGGGATACTGTGTACTTTAAAGTCAGGGAAGGTGTGCGGTTGTAGCCTTTCAACATACTTATTCAACCTATATGCTGAGCAAATACTCTGAGAAGCTGGACTATATGAAGAAGAACACAGCATCAGGACTGGAAGAAGATGCATTAACAACCTGCGATATGCAGATGACACACCTTGCTTGCTGAAAGTGAAGAGGACTTGAAGCTCTTACTAATGAAGATCAAAGACTACAGCCTTCTGTATGGATTGCATCTCAACATAAAGAAAACAAAAATCCTCACAACTGGACCAATAAGCAACATCATGATAAACAGAGAAAAGATTGAAATTGTCAAGGAATTCATTTTTCTTGGATCCACAATCAACGCCCATGGAAGCAGCAGTCAAGAAATCAGATGATGTAATGCACTGGGTAAATCTGCTGCAAAAGCAAGGATGTCACTTTGAGGACTAAGGTGCTCCTGACCCAAGCCATGGTATTTTCAATTGCCCCATGTGCATGAGAAAGCTGGACAATGAATAAAGAAGACCGAAGAATTGATGCCTTTGAATTACGGTGTTGGTGAAGAATATTGAATATACCATGAACTGCCAGAAGAATGAACAAATCTGTCTTGGAAGAAGTACAGCCAGAAGGCTCCTTAGAAACAAGGATAGTGGGACTTCATCTCACATATTTTGGATAAGTTATCAGGAGGGACCAGTCCCTGGAGAAGGAAATCATGCTTGGTAAAATGAAAGGTCATTGAAAGAGAGGAAGACCCTCAACAAGATGGATTGACATAGTGGCTGCAACAATGGGCCTAAGCATAGCAAAGATTGTGAGGATGGCGCAGGACCGGGCAGTGTTTCGTTCTGTTGTACATAGGATCACTATGAGTCGAAACTGACTCAATGGCACCTAACAACAATAACAACGTGATTTGCTGTTTCATTTTTTCGGATAACATAAATTATTAGGGACAACACATGATTATTGTCCAAAGGTTGAAAAACAATAAAATTAAAAAATATATATACCTGTAATTCTATATCCCAGAAATCACGTTCCTGGGGAATATTTATTGATGGACAAATGCTTACGATATAATATAAGGGGAACAAAAATGTGCTGTATTCAGCATGATTATCAATTTTGTAAAAAATATATATGTCTGTATTTATTTTATATGTACATTTTACAACTATGTATGAATAGAAAAATATATTGAATTTAATAGTGGTTTTCTCAGTGAGGGCAGAAGGATGAGTGAATTTTAGTTCTTTAAAATTATTTATGTATTTTCAATTTCTCTACAATACATACGTATTTTTTTGCATTTCTTTTTAAATTTTTTTTATTATAATTTAGGTGAAGTTTTACAGAACAAATAGTTTGTCATTAAACAGTCAGTACACATATTGTTTTATGACATTGGTTAACAACTCCATGACATGTCAACACTCTCCCTTCTAGACTTTGGAGGACCTTTTTTTTTTTGGTGAAAATATACATAGCCAAAGACATTTCTACATGTACAGTTCAGTGACATCGATTACGTTCTTCCAGTTGTGCTGCTATTCTCACTATCCTTTTCCAAACTATTCCATCATCATTGTCTTCAACTCACTGTCCCCTAGGCTTCTCATCAAACCTTTTGAGTTGCTGTTGTCAATATGATTTCATGTAGATAATTCTTTTTTTTTTTTTTGTACTTTAGATGAAGGTTTACAGAACAAAATAGTTTCTCATTAAACAGTTAGTACACATATTGCCCCATGACAGTGGTTAACAACCCCACAACCTGTCAAAACCTTGGGTTCCCTATCACCAGCTTTCCTATCCCCTCCTGTCTTCTAGTCCTTGTCCCTGGACTGCTGTGCCTCATTAGTC
>NW_004444003.1:3822190-3833861 GCF_000243295.1 Trichechus manatus latirostris
TGTGTCTGTTGGCCATTTGAATGTCTTCTTTGGTGAAGTGTCTGTTCATTTCCTTTGCCCATTTTTTAATGGGATTATTTGTCTTTTTGTTGTAGAGGTGTTGGATTTTCTTGTAGATTATAGACATTAGAGCTTTGTCTGACTTGTAGTGTCCAAAATTTTTTTTCCCGGTTTGTAGGTTCTCTTTTTACTCTTTTAGTGAAGTCTTTGATGAGCATATGTGTTTGATTTTTAGAAGATCTTGGTTATCTAGCTTATCTTCTAGAGTTTGTGTGTTGTTGGTTATGGTTTGTTTCCTGTTAATTCCATGTATTAGGGCCTCTAGTGTTGATCTTATTTTTTCTTCTATGAACTTTATAGTTTTTGGCTTTATATTTAGGTCTTTGATCCATTTTGAATTAGTTTTTGTATATGGCATGAGGTATGGGTACTGTTTCATTTTTTTGCAAGTGGACATCCAGTTTTGCCAGCATCATTTGTTAAAAAGACTGTCTTTTCTCCATTTGATGGACTTTGAGCCCTTGTCGAAGATCAGGTGACCGTAGGTGGATAGATTTACATATGGGTTCTCAATTCTGTTCCATTGGTCAATGGATCTGTCGTTGTAGCAGTACCAGACTGTTTTGGCTACCATAGCTGTAGAGTAGGTTCTGAGATCAGGTAGTGCGAGTCCTCCTACTTTATTCTTGTTCTTCAATAGTGCTTTACTTATTCAGGGCTTCTTCCATTTCCATATAAAGTTAATGATTATTTTTTCCATCTCTGGAAAGAATGTTGTTGGTATTTGGATCGGGATTGCATTGTATATGTATTATTTTTAAAATATATACATATATACATGTTGTTGTTAGCTGTTGCTGTGTTGCCTGCAACTCATGGAGACCCCCATGCACAATGGGATATATACATACATATAAATTAATATAATATTAATAAGATGTAAGTATACACAAAGCACCATGATAACACAGAATCTTCCAGCTGAGATTACAGATTTCTTTTTCCTCTTTATTTTTGGCAATTTAGAATCACAACAGAAACTCCTGTCCCCACCCCTCAAGTAGGTTCTCTGATTCCAGTCTCCCCAGCTCCCATCCCATCATCCTGCACGTACTCCCACGTTCCGAAATTCTTCTAGAGTGTATTGTCAAGCCTTTGCCATTTTCTGCCTTCCTGTCCAACTAGATTGTGAGCCATTTGCTAACATGGATTACTTTGTATATCCCTTTCTATTTTCCCCGGTACTTTGTAGACCCAAACCAAACCAAGCCCATTGCTGATGAGTTGATTCCGACTCATAGCAACCCTATAGGACAGAGTAGAACGTCCCCATTGGGTTTCCAAGGCTATAATCTTTATGAAAGCAGACTGCCACATCTTTCTCCTGTGGAGATGTTGGTGAGTTCAAACTGCTGACCTTTCAGTTCGCCGCTGAGTGCTTAACCACTGCCCCACCAGAGCTTCTTACTTTGTACACAGCCCTGCACAAATTAGGTACTCAGTATTGTGCAAAGTTTTGCTGGTAGATTTATCTTCATTGTATGCTAGATAATTTACCCTATTCCTCTTGATATTTTTTAATACAAACAATTCTATAAGTGATAATTTTATTTTCATCTTTTCCCAGATTTATACATAATTTATGTTTTAGGTTTGTAGTTTATGCTAAAAGATTACAAATCTCTTTGCACTATACAACTTCGCAATTCTTCAGACGTGTTTTAATTATGGTTGACATCAGAAACCAGCTTGGAGAAAATAAGCTTGCATCTCTTTGGAAATGATTTATATAAAGTTTGTTTTATAACCACAACATATAGCTTAATTATATTTGTGCCCTAAGAAATATTTTTATTCTGCTTTTCTTAAACTATTTTTATAAGACAAGACCATGATCTTTGTTTGGAAATGATTTATATAAAGTTTGTCTTATAACTACAACATACAGCTTAATTATATTTGTGCCTTAAGAAATATCTTTACCCTGCTTTTCTTAAATTATTTTTATAAAAGAAGACCGTGATCTTTATGGGACAGATTTTGAAACTGTAATTTACATCTAAGGGAATGGAAATGAGTGGAAAAATGTACATGTGTGGTCTTTTTTTTTTTTTTTAAATCTCCTTTCTCCCTAGCCCACTTTTACAACAAAATACCGTATATCGGTGGTTCTCAACAGGTTGGGAGTCGGGGTAGGGGTATATCAAAGTCACCTGGAGAGATTTTTTCATACTATACAACTGCTTCCTCTGCCCTGTAAGATTCTGACACATTCTGGGCTGGCGTTTGGGAGGGTGGGAGCTGCCAGAATCTCCAGGTTTAAAAATGCACCCTAGATGATTGTGAAAGCAGCTCTACCTCCAAAAAATAAATTATAACTATCAAGAATTATACTTCCTAGACCAAAAATGAAAACATTACAAAGAGCACAATGGTTTTCTTATAATTTTAAACCAATTTTTTTTAAATGCAGATATTCATCACACTAGGCATCAGGAGGTCAAATTATTGTTTATAAACTTATAACATTACAACTAGTAACTCCCCAAAGGCACTGCTAACTGAGGCTGAATGAATGAAACCATAGTCTATAGAAAGAGGAAGGCACTGGCCCCACGTACTGTACCCTGTGATTTCTGCAATGACTTAGAGATTGGCTCAGTTGGGTGTGTGGAGGGTGTAGATCCTGGGGCCTTTAGGCCATTGTGATGATTTTGACTTTTTTCTCTGAGTGAGATGGGAGCCATTGAAGGGCTTTGCACAGAGGAGAGACATGATCTGAGTTACATTTTTACAGAATCAATTTGCTGCTGTGTTGAGAACAGACGTAAAGGGGACAAGGACAGAAGACAGGCCAGGGAAGAAGAGGCTATTTCTATTAACCAGGAAAGAGATGATAGTGACTGAACCAGGTGGTGGTGAGAAGTGGCCAGTTTCTGGGCATATTTGAAGAGAGGGAAAATGGGATTTCCTGGTGGATTGCCTGCAGAGTGTGACGGAAAGAGAGGAGTGGAGGATGACTCCACGGTTTTTGTCCTTAATTGAATAATTGAAAATCAGTAATTCTATTTCAAGATATTTGTTAGAAATCCTAGTGATAATGTTAACTAGACAGAGTAGAATCCAGAGTTTAGTGGAGAGTCCCGACTAAAGACATAAATTTGGGAATTATCAGTTTACAGATGGAACTTGAAGTCATGAGACTGGATAAGATTACTGAGGAAACTGGCATTTATAGAAAAGAGAAGATGTCAAAGGATTGAATTAAAAGGTCAGGAGAATGAGGAAAAACCAGCAAAGGAAGCTGAGAAGGAGCAGAGAATGATGTCATGTCACTGTGTCATCTGCTGGTGGGTCAAATAAGTTGAGGAATGAGAATCAACTGCTGGGTACTTAAAAAGGTGATCACTGATGACTCTGACAAGAGCAGTTTCAGTGAAGTGATGAGGGCAAAAGATTGGTTGGATTCCAAAGAAAATAGGGGGAAAGAAATTGAAGATGGTGAATTTATACAATTCTTGAAAGTTTTGCTGCAAAAGGAAGGAGAAAACTGTGAGTGACAACTGAAAGGGAAAGTGGGATAAAGAGGGAGATTTTATAAGTTAGGAGACTTAACAGCATGCTTGTATGTTGATGGGGAAAAAAGATCTGACTAAGATGGAGAAGAAGAGGAAAATTGGTGGAAAAAGTTTCTAAAATAGGCAACACAGGGGATGGGAGTTAATGTACAAGGGGGAGGAATTGGCTTTTGGTAGAAGCATTGAATAGTCCTATAGCAGAAGATAAGGGCAGGGTTGCAGATAGATGGCAAATGTGCTGAGGGAGCTTGCTTCTGTTTGGTGCATGAATAAACTAAATGAACTTTAAAACTTGTGATCAAATTATCTGGCCTACAGTCATATCTGAAGGCAGTGATGATTCAGTGTTAGAATTCTCTCTGTCCTTACAAGAGACTCGGGTTAAATTCCCAGTCAATGCTACTCATGTGCAACCCCTACCTGTCTGCATGTTGCTGAACAAGTTTCAGCAGGACTTCCAGACTAAGATAGACTAGGAAGGAAGGCCTGGTGATCTACTTCCAAAAATCAGCCAATGAAAACCCTATGGACCAGAACAATTCAATCCTGTCAAGCATAGGGTCATCATGGGGCCAACTTGACAGCAGCTAACAACAACAACAACACTTATATCTAGTCTTCTCAGGAGGGAATGGACATTTTTGAATCTGGTATTATTACAAGCAATTTCTCATTCATATAATGGAATTTTCTTAAGTGTGTACAACACTTGAACAACTTATACAAGGTTTCCTTGGTGCTTCCATACTATTTTTTCTTCTCTGTTCATACATGGTTATTATAAAGAAATACTTTTCTTTAACTTCTTATACATTTGAGGGAAATGTAGATGATTTTGAAAATTATTGTGTTTCAAAAATTTGTCTTCAAGCTTAACAATATTTAGGTAAACCAAGCACATTTCTTGAAGAGAAAGAAAAGCTAATTTTGAAGTAATCTTCAAAAATCCAACTTTAGTGGGGGCAGAGCCAAAATGGTGGACTAGTCAGATGCACTAAGCCATCCCTCTGCAATAAAGACCTGAAAAACCAAGTAAAATAGGTACAGATGTCAGTCTTGAAACTCTGAACCTTAAATGAAGGGATGAAGTATATAGATCAGAAGCCAATGAAAATAAGAAAGTGACAGAAAATGGCAAAGCACTAGAGATACAGAGTGGAGATTGCCAGCCAAACTGCATGATTCAGTGTGGCCATCTTGAAATAAAGCCAACAACCTCACACGCAGAAAGGCACCTCTATGGAATTCCTCATAGGAGAGAGGTACAGCGTGGACACCCAGGGCTAAGTAAGACCACGTTTGCTGGCTACAACTCAAGGAGGAGCCCAGACTCTCACACCCAGTAACCACATGAACATGATCCTATAACCTTCATCCCTCTGGTGAATAGCAGCAGGAACCAACCCATCCCAGCATCCCCAACTGCCAGGAATCACAGTACCAACCCACCCTATTACCCTCCTCCATCTAGCCCCCTCTACCCCACCTTCACCACTCCCCCCACTCCTGCCTCTCTCTTCTGCCCCGCTGGTCAGACCCCAGACCCCTCCCCAGTGGCTTGGCCCCCACTGTGCCACAATCCATGGCCCCAAGGAAGACTGGCCCAGACCCAGGCCCCTCCTCACCTTCTCCAGTCCCAGCCCCAGCCTGGTTCATGCTGCAGACAAAAGACCCATCTCTGCCCCTCCCCTCCTGCTGGACCTGTCCTGCTGTACCATAGCTGAGAGACCGACCCTGCACACCTGAAGAAGGTAGTGAGAACTATTATGCCCACAGACAAGCAAGCAACAAAGCATGCTAACCCCACTCACCCAGACATAACCAAACAAAAAAAAAAAGCAGGATGAAACAAACAAAACTTCAGTCAATCACCAAAGAAAATAATACCTGAAAGTCTTGGAGACAGCAGACAATATCAAAACAAAAAAACAGGACAAGATGCCTCCCGTAAGTGACCAAAATAAAGCACCAGATGACCTTCCGACAGAAAAAAAGGCACTGGAACTACCTAATAGGGAATTCAAAGTCTAATATTCAGGGATTTTCAAGAGATTAGAAAAGAAATCAAGAAAAACACAGAAAAAATCTTAGAAAACACAGGCAAAACCAATCACAAATAGTCAAAATCAAGGAAAACAGACAAAGCAATAGAATTCAGGAAAATAATACAAGAGGAAAATGTCAAAATAAATAAACAATTAGAAATCATACAAAAACAGCAGTTAGAAATCCAAAAGATAAACAACAAAATTTCAGAACTGGACAAGGCAACAGAAGATTTTAGGTGCAGATTTGAAACAATGGAAGACAGGATCAGCAAAATTGAAGACAAATCCTTGGATATCATTTTGTTTGAGGAAAAATCAGAGAAAAGAATGAAGAAACCCTAAGAACTATGTGGGATAAAATCAAGAGCAAAAATATGCCTGTGATTGGAGTTCTAGAACAGAGGGAGAAAACAGAAAACATAAAGAAGGTCATTGAAGATCTGCTGACAGAAAACTTCCTAAATATCATGAAAGATGAAAAGCTGACCATTCAAGAAGCTCAATGAACCCCATGTAGGATAGACTCCAAAAGAAATTCACCAAGATGTATCATAATCACACTTGCCAAAACAAAGACAAAGAACGAATCCTGAGAGGAGCCTGAGAAAAACAAAAAGTCACATACAAAGGGAAAACAATAAGAATGAGCTCTGATTATTCAACAGAAACCATGCAGGCAAGAAGGCAATGGGATGACATATATAAAACCTTGAAAGAAAAGAACTGCCAACCAAGAACAATACATCCTGCAAAACTCTTGCTCAAATATGAGGGCAAAATTAGGACATTTTCAGATCAACAGAAACAAAGGGAATATGTAAAAAGCAAACCAAACTTACAAGAATTATTAAAGGGAGCCCTTTGGTTAGAGAACCAACATCAGACAACAACCTGAATCTAAGACACAGAACAGCATCAGCCAGATACCATCCTAGGTAATGAACTCTCAAGGAAAAAACAAAGTTACAAGATTTACAACACGGAACCAGAGACATCAATCTGTAAATGACAACAACATCAGAACAATAAAACAGGGAATAAGTGGTGTATATATAGAACTTTCAAATAGAGAGGATGTGAAAGCAATATTAAGTAATAAAATACTGGTTCAAACTTAGGAAGATGGGGTAAATTTCAAGGTAACCACAAAGAAAGTTAACAAACCTAATCATCGAAATAAAGTAGAAAAACATAAAGCTTCAGTAAACACAAAATCTACAAAAATGAAAGAAAAAAATAAATAAATTCCACAAACAAAGGAACTCAGCACAGAAGAGTAACAGCAAGAGGAACAAAGACAACGTCAGCACTACAATGAAGAAAAAAAAACACTACAAAATAACAGCATTAAACTCACACTTACTGTTAATCAACAATGAGCGTATGGCTTAAATACACCCATAAATAGACAGTGACAGAATGGATTAAAAAAAACCGTGACACACCAATATGCTGTCTATAAGAGACACACCTTAGAAACAAAGACAAGCAAACAGCTACCAAAAAAGAGCAAGAGTGGCAATACTAATCTCAGATAAGATAGACTTTGAGGCAAAATCCACCATAAATGACAAGGAAGGAAATTATATAATGATTAAAGGGACAATTCACCATAATGACATAACCATAATAAATATCTACACACCTAATGATAGGGATCCAAAATACATAAAACAAACTCTAATAGCACTGAAAAGAGAAATTGACAGTTCCACAATCATAGTAGGAGATGTCAACACACCACTCTCGGTAAAGGACAGAACATCTAGAAAGAAAGTCAACAAAGATACAGAAGATCTAAGGGCCACTAACAACCAACTTGACCTTATAGACGTATATAGAGCATTCCACCCAACAGCAGCGAAGTACACATTATTTTCCAATGCACATGGAACATTCTCCAGAATAGACCACATCTCAGGCCATAAAGCAACCTTCAACAAAATCCAAAATATTAAGATAATACAAAGCATCTTCTCTGATCACAATGCCATAAAAGTAGAGGTTAATAACAGGAAGAGAAAGGACACAACAATCAAACAAACGTGGAAACAAACAGCAAAAGAAGCCCACAGCCATGAGAAGAAAGGAAATAATAAAGACTAGAGCAGAAATAAATGAAATAGAGACTAGAAATACAATAGAATCAACAAAACCAAAAGCTGGTTCTTTGAAAGGCTCAACAAAATTGACAAATCATTGGCCAAACTGACAAAGGAAAAACAGTAGAGGTTGCAAATAACCCAAATAAGAAGTGAAATAGGGGATATTACACAGACTCAACTGAAATAAAATGGATCATAACAGAGTACTATGAAAAACTGTACTCCGACAAATTTGAAAACCTAGAGGAAATGGACATATTTCTAGAAACACACTACATACCTAAACTAACGCAAACTGAGATAAAAAATGTGAACAGAACCACAACAAGAGAAGAGATTAAAAAGGTAATAAAAAAAACTCCCAACAAAAAAAAAAGTCCTGACCCAGATGGCTTCACTGGAGAATTCTACCAAACTTTCAGAGAAGATCTCATACCAGTACTACTCAAAATGTTTCAGAACATAGAAGAGGAAGAGATACTTCCAAATTCATTCTATGAAGCCAGCATAATCCTGATACCAAAACCAGGCAAAGACACCACAAAAAAAAAAAATTACAGACCAATATCTCTCATGAATATAGATGCAAAAATTCTCAACAACATTTTAGCCAGTAGAATTCAGCATTATATAAAAAAAAATACACCATGACCAAATGGGTTTATACGAGGTATGTGAGGATGGTTCATCATTAGAAAATCAATCAACGTAATCCACCACATAAATAAAAAAAGAAAAGAATCACGTGATCATCTCAATCAACGGAGAAAAAGCATTTAGTAAAGACCAACACCCATTCCTGATAAAAAGTCTCAATAAAATAGGAATAGAAGGGAAATTCTTCAACATAATAAAGGGCATCTATAGAAAAACCAACAGCCAACATTATTCTCAACAGAGAGAGGCAGAAAACATTTCTCCTGAGAACAAGATCAAGAAAGGATGCCCTTTATCACCAATCCTATTTAACATTGTGCTGGAAGTCCTAGCTAAAGTAATAAGGCAAGAAAAAGAAATAAAGAGCATCCAAATTGGTAAGGAAGAAGTAAAACTATCCCTACTCGAGGATGATATGATTCTATACATAGAGAACCCTAAAGACTCCACAAGAAAACTACTGGAACAAACGAAAGATTCAGCAGAGTAGCAGGATACTAGATATACTACAAAAATCAGCTGGATTCCTATACACGAATAAAGAGAACTACAAAAAGAAAATCAAGAAAGCAATAACATTTATAATAGCCCCTAATAAAAATAAAATACTTAGGAATAAATCTAACCAGTGACAAAGAAAACTAGAAAACACTACTGCAAGAAACCAAAAGAAACCTACATAAATCGAAAAATATACCATGCTCATGGATAACTATACTCAACATTGTGAAAATGTCAATTCTATCCAAAGCAATCTACAAATGCAATTCAATCCCAATCTGAATACCAACAGCATTCTTTAATGAGATAGAAAAATTAATGATTAGATTTATATGGAAAGGAAAGATGCCCCTGATGAGTAAAACATTAATGTAGAAGAAGAACAAAGCAGGAGACCTCGCACTGCCTGACCCTATCATACAGAACCTATGCAGCTACAGTAGTCAAAACAGCCTGGTACTGGTACAACATAAGACACATTGACTGATGGAACAGAATTGAGAACCCAGATGTAAATACATCTATCTATGGCCACTTTGGAGCCCTGGTGGTACAGTGGTTAAGAGCTTGGCTGCTAACCTAAAGGTTGGCAGTTCGAATCCATCAGCTGCTCCTTGGAAACCCTATGGGGCAGTTCTTCTCTGTACTATAAGGTCGCTATGAGTTGGAATTGACTCTACGGCAACGGGTTATGTTTTTGTTTTTGTTTTTAAGGCCACCTGATCTTTGACAAAGGCCCAAAGTCCATTAAATGGTGGAAAAGACAGTCTTTTTAACAAATGGTGCTGGCAAAACTGGATGTCCATCTGTAAAAAAGATGAAACAGGACCCATATCTCAAACCATACACAAAACTAATTCAAAATGGATCAAAGACCTAAATATAAACCCCAAAACTGTAAAGATCCTGGAAGAAAAAATAGGGTCAATGCTAGGGGCCCTAATATAGGGCATAAATAGGATACAAACCATAACCAACAATACACAAACACCAAAAGATAACCTAGATAACTGAGATCTTCTAAAAGTTAGACACTTATGCTCATCAAAAGACTTCACCAAAAGACTAAAAAGAGAACCTACAGATTGAGAAAAAAAAATTGGACTATGACATATCCGTCAAAGGTCTAATCTCTAAAATCTTCAGGAAAATCCAACATCTGTACAACAAAAAGACAAATAATCAATTAAAAAATGGGCAAAGGATATGAACAAGCATTTCACCAAAGAAGACAGTCAGGTAGCTAACAGACACATGAGGAAATGCTCAAGATTACTAGTCATTAGAGAAATGCAAATAAAAACGATAATGAGATACTGTCTCAACTCGACATTACTGGCACTAATCCAAAAAACAGAAAATAACAAATGCTGGAGAGGCTGTGGGGAGATCAGAACTCTTACGCACTGCTGGTGGGAATGCATAATGATACAACCTTTTTGGAAAATGATATGGCGCTTCCTTAGAAAGCTAGAAATAGAAATACCATACGATCCAGCAATCCCACTTCTAGCAATATATCCTAGAGAAATAAGAGCCATCACATGAATAGACATATGCACACCCATGTTCATGGCAGCATTGGTCACAATAGCAAAAAGATGAAAACAACCTAAGTGCTCATCAATAGATGTATGGATAAACTATGGAACATACATACAATGGAATACTATGCAACGATAAAGAACAATGATGAATTTTTGAAATGTCTCACAACATGGATGAATCTGGAGGGTATTATGCTGAGCAAAAGAAGTCAGTCACAAAAGGACAAATACTGTATGAGGCCACTGTTATAAAAACTCATGAAAAGGTTTACACACAGAAAGAAATAATCTTCAATGGTTATGAGGGAGGGAAGAGGTGGGGACGGAAAAAACAACTAGATAGTAGATAAGTGGTAACTTTGGTGAAGGGTAAGACAGTACACAATACTGTCAGCCCAACTTGACTAAGGCAAAGCCATAGAAGCTTCACAGACACGTCCAAACACCTGAGGGATGGAGTTACTGCACTGAGGGCTGGGAACCATGGTCGGGGGCGGATATCTAGCTTAATTGGCATAACACAGTTTATAAAGAAAATGTTCTACATCTGACTGTGGTGAGTAGCATCTGAGGTCTTAAAAGCCTGCAAGCTGCTATTTAAGATACATCTACCGGTCCCATCCTGGCTGGAGCAAAGGAGAAATGAAGAAAACCAAAGATACAAGGAAAAATCCCACTCCTAGGAATATATCCTAGAGAATTAAGAGTTGTGACTCGAATAGACATATGCACACCTATGCTCATTGCAGCATTGTTCACAATAGCAAAAAAGATGGAAACAACCTAGATGCCCATCAACAGATGAATGGATAAACAAACTATGATACATACACACAAGGGAGTACTATGCAACGATAAAGAACAGTGATAAATATGTGAAGCATCTCATAACGTGGATGAAACTGGAGGACATTATGCTGAATGAAATAAATCAATCACAAAAGGACAACATTGTATGAGACCTCTATTGTAAAAACCCATGAAAAAGTTTACATCCAAAAAGTAACAATCTTTGTTGGTTACGAGGGATGGGAGGGGTGGGGTGGGGAAATACTAAATGGGCAATAGATAAGTGGTATCTTGGGTGAAAGGTGAGATAGTACACAGTACTGGGGAAACCAGCACAACTTGTACAAGGAAAGGTCATGGAAGCTCCCTAGACACATCCAAACTCCCTGAGGGATTGAATTGCTGGGCGGAGGGCTGTGGGGACCATGGTCTCGGGGAACATCTAG
>NW_004444003.1:3835040-3845642 GCF_000243295.1 Trichechus manatus latirostris
GGGGTCCCTGCGCGGAGAAGCTCCTAGTCTGGGGGAACACTGATGAGAAGGCCGAGAGAGAGAAAGCCTTCTCTTGGAGCTGACACCCTGAATTTGGACTTTTAGCCTACTTTAACTGTGAGGAAATAAACTTCTCTTCGTTAAAACCATCCACTTGTGGTGTTTCTGTTATAGCAGCACTAGATGACTAAGACAGGCTATCATCACCGACTACTCTGACAGGGATCACAATAGACAGTCCCGGACAGAGCTGGAGAAAAAAGTAGAACAAAATTCAAATTCACAAAAAACAAAAAAAGATCAGACTTGCTGGTCTGACAGAGACTGGAGAAACCCTTGAGAATATGGACCCTGCACACCCTTTTAACTCAGTACTGAAGTTACTCCTGAGGTTCACCCTTCAGCCAAAGATTAGGCAGGTCTATAGGGCCAACAACGTGCTTCATAGTTCAGTCATGTATATGAGACTAATTGGCACACTAGCCCAAAAGCAAAGAGGAGAAGACAGGAAGGGACAGGAAAACTGGATGAATGGAAACAGGGAACCCAGGGTGGAGAAGAGCAGAGTGTTGACACAGCGTGGGGTTGGCAGCCAGTGTCACGAAACAACTTGTGTATTAATTGTTTAATGAGAAATTAATTTGCTCCGTAAATTTTCACCTAAAGCACAGTTAAAAAAAAAAAAAAAGAAGAAGAAAAAGAAAAATCTAACTTTAGAAGAAGTGAATAAGTATCAAATGCTGAAGGAGGAAAAAAAAGTTATTCTTTTTATAACGTTTGCATTCCATTAATGCTTCCTTTCAATAGTTCTGAAATATTTTAATTTTAACAACAGATTTACTAAATATCCCTACTCAGGGAATTTTCAAGTAATCCAAATAGCTATTTAAGAAAACCAGTAACATTCATCCAATTACCTCTTTACCTAACCAAAAATTGTTTTAATTCCTCGTGTGATTGTAAAGGAAAAAAATTTAAATCCAGCATCCCTCTAATTTTAAAAGTCAGATAACAGAAGTGTTCAAGGATTTCCTTCATCTCTTGGGAAACAGAAACTTAAACACAACCTTTGTACAAATGCCTTATGGTAGAGAGGTCAAAGATTCTCATATGCTTGTAGTCAGGAAATGAAGGCAATTTTAAGGGAACTTTAAAAGTACAGGTAGAAGTAGCTTCATTTCATTCGTATTTCTCACTGATCAGGAAAGCCAATAACTTTCAGGACCTCTAAGTGAGAAGGCTCTGATCCTTAAATAATTTGGGTGGGGGCAAACTGAATTCAAGGAGCCCTGGTGGCACAATTGGTTAAGCGCTTGGCTGCTAACCAAAAGGTCTGTGGTTGGAACCCACCCAGGAGGAAATACCTGGCAAGCAGCTCCTGTAAAGATTCCACCCTAGGGAACCCCATGGGACAGTTCTAGTCTGTCATATAGGGTCACTATGAGTCGGAACAGACTGGAGGGCACGCAACAACAACGAACTGAATTAACATATTAGCTGTTTCAGGTATTTTTCCTCCTCCAAGTAGTCCCCACTTTGCACCAGGTGAGGGCAGCAAAGACACACCTATTCGTCTGTTCCCAGTGCAAACCAAAACCAAACCCCTTGCCAGCTAGTGGATTCCGACTCAGAGCGACCCTATAGAGCTAGAGTAGAACTGCCCCAAAAGTTTTCCAAGGAGCGGCTAGTGGGTTAAACTGCCGACCTTTTGGTTAGCAGCCGAGCTCTTAACCACTGCACCACCAGGGCTCCGTTCCCAGTCCAGTAGAAGCTTTTCTCACTAGCAAAACAAAACAAGCAAACAAAACAAAAAACCCCAAACCCGTGCAAATTCTCTTTCTGCAGTACTCACCGAAGGTCAGAGACTTAACTTTAAACTACATAAACATAAATGTGTCTCCTGAAAACCCTCGGCAATCCCAGCTGAGCAGGTCAGAATCAGCCAGGTTCCTGCCGTGGGATGATCAGATCGGGCGGATGAAGAGCGAATAAGGAAAGTGGCAGGTCCAGGGTCCTTGTGCTAACCTAAAAGAATATGAAACTCTGGATAAGGTGGAAAAATGGAAAAAAGAATGAAGAACCCAAAGATGAAAGTCAGTCCTTGGTCTGGACGCTGACAGTGGTAGCTAGTAATTCTGACTTCTGGTCAGCCTTTCTCCTTTGACTATTGCGGTGTCACCAAATTATATGAAAATGTCATTTAAGAAATGATAACATGCTTATGAGGGGTGACATTCTGAAAGTAAATCTTTAAAGAAACAACGAAAATAAGAGGAAAATGCTGTCAATAATTTGTGGTCACTATAGAAAAGAGATTTTACAAAAAGAATTTCTGGTTTTTAAAGGAATTTAAAATTAGTCTAGACCTTGTGGATCATACGTTTCTGGGAGTCATTGTTTATTTTATAGACCTTTTTTCAAATGACCAGCCTAACTGTTTCTAAGATTTTGGATGGACTCGCACGAAATTAAATATCTCTTTTAAATAGCACAGGTCTCTGAGTGGTGTAAATGGTTTACACACGACTAATAACCTAAAGTTTGGCAGTTTGAACGCATTCAGCAGAGCTTCGGAAGAAAGGGCTGGCCATTTGCTTTAGTAAAGATTGTAGCCAAGAAAATCCCGTGGAGCAGTTTTACTCTGTAACACATGGGGTCAACATGAGTCTGAACTGACTGGAGGTAATAGGTTTTTAAATAGCATATGTTTCTTTTTATTTCTAGGGATGAATATTTGAATTTTTCCTCGTTCTGCAGTTTAGTAGAAGGAACATCAGTTGGAATAAAAAATCCCTAGGCTGTGCAGTACAGAGTGTGAGTAAGCCTGGCTCAGCCACTTCCAGCTATGTGACCTTGGCCAATTACTTACTAACCATCAAGCCTAAATTTCCTCTGTGTTAGCAATATTAGTGATTGCTTAGAAACAGTGTGCGGGAGCGGTGTTTGCTGACTCATCGCCGTGAGGGGTCGCCTCCGCGCCATCGGCCTGCAGGGCCCGCCCAGCGGAGGCCGAGCTTCTCCCGGGCCCGCGCCTGCTGCGTCCAGCCCTTCAACCGATTACGTCCCGCCGGTCGTCCCAATCCCCGAGGCAGGGGCCCCGTAGCGAGTTAAGTGACCGAGGCTGAACAGCTCTCGTCTTCTCGCGGCTGCCATGTACCAGGCCCGCGCTGCCGCCCGCCTGCGGATCGTGCTGGGACACCTCGGCCACCCCGCGGCCGGGGCCGCCGTATCCTTTGGGGCGCGGGCTGCGCGGAGCTTGGGCTGGGAAGGCGCCGCCACCTCGGCCTCCGCGCCAGGCAGGGGCTCCTGGCGACCCCAGTCAGGATGGTGGCCTTAAGGGCGCATCGCACACCTGCCTGGTCTGGCGCTTCGCCTTCCTTTGCTCCTCTCCTCCCGGTGATGATCACATCTCTTCCAGGCGCTGGGAGGGGAGGGACGGGGGTGCAGCCTTAACCGCCGGTGGCCCCCAATTCCCCAAGAAGGAATTTGCCTTCCCAGCAGGCGCGTGACTGTCGTGGCCTCTGTGGCTGGTGTGGCCTCTCTCTACCATTCTGGGCCTTTTGGAAGCAGATCGCCAGCCCTGTCGTCCGATCCTCCTCTGGGTGGGCTCGAACCGCCAGCAGTCCAGCGCTTTACCGTTTGTGCCACCCAGGGACTCCTAGAGACATCAACGCACAGTCACATTGTAAACTGTAGCACATTCCCGGAAGGAATGAAGGCAGGCAGGCAACAGGGGCCCTCTCAGGAGCGGACACCAGCACTGGTGTAGGACCTAGAGTCCCAGCCACACCTGGGTCATGCCCCCTTCCGCGGAGGAGGTGGACACAGGGCACTGCCCTGGATCTGGCTTCTCCAGGTGGAATCTGTTCTTGGCCAGCGCCCTTCTGCTACTTCCTTTTCCGTGGGAGCTCTCTATGCCGCAGCCTGTGTGGGCCGGTGAACCCCATGAGGTTCTTAACATTGTTTCCTGGAAAAAGACTTAGTGCTGTGTGTCTGCCTCCTGATTTGGTGTTCAGAAATTAATCCTGGAGAGAATGTGTGTGCTAATGTTTTTGTAGATGTGTGGATCCAGAAAGATCCATAAATCAAATGCGTTATAGAACTGTTTTTGCCTGCTCAGATTAAGTGTTTCCATCCAGGGCAAAGTTTTGGAAGCTCCATGGAACACTGCGTGGGGTTTTTCTTTAAGTGACCTAATTAGCCTTTGTTCTCCTATATTTAGGATCCTGTCATCTCTCAAAGATTGCTGCTGCTTTTACTTTCATTATTGCTCTCACGGTTGAGTTTCAAAGCAGTCATGTATTGTAACTATGTAAGTTTAAAATTCTGTCCATAGAAAGATGGGGGAGCCCAGGTGATTATGTAATCTCATTTTACAGATGAGAAAATGGAGAAACCGACAGATTAAAAAGCTTGACCAAAGTCATTTAACTAACGCAGTGGTTGGTCAAGTGTGATCCAGGACCAGCAGCATCAGCATCACCTGGGAGCTTGCTAGAAATGCAAATTCCCACCTCAGACTGAATCAGAATCTCTGGTACCGGAGCTCAGCACTCTGTTGTAACTTGATGATTCCGATGCAAGCTAAATTTTGAGAACCGTTGATTTATCGGGTCTAGATATGACTGGGATTAGAATTAAAGTTTCCTTGTCCAGTCTCTTTCTGCTTTTAGAATTGGACATTCAGATCCTGTTGGTTTTTGTTATAACAGTGTTGAGGTTATTTGTTGTGTGCCATCTAATCCATTCCAACTCACAGCGACCCTATAGAACAGAGTATAACTGCCCCGTAGGGTTTCCAAGGAGCGACTGGTGGATTCGAACTGCCAAGCTTTTGGTTAGCAGTCAGCTCTTAACCACTTCGCCGCCATGGCTCTGTGGAATCTTTCTACCCAGCCTTAACTCTTTCTAAAGAAATGTGGATTATTGAAAAAGGACTCATCACTTTTGAAGTATAAAACAATGCAGGAGTAGTTGAGAGGGGAAAAAAACATTGGGTTGGAAGGCGGAAGTCTGGACTGTGTTGGCAGCCATATGTTGCTCAGAATAGCTGACCAAGGGCCTTAACCTCTCTGCTTTGGAGAAAACAGAAGTAGCTAGTAATTCTGACTTCTGGCCCACCTCTGTCCTTGACTATTGCAGTGTCACCAAATTATACAAAGATGTTATTTAAGAAATGTTAACATGTTTATGAGGAGTGACATTCTGACAGTAACTCTTTTTTATTTTATTTATTTATTTATAAACGTGTCTGACACTAACTCTTTAGGCTAAAGAAACAATAAGAAAAAAAAGAGACAATGAGATGCTGTGGTTTAGTGGGTAGAAAGAGATTTTACAAAAAGAATTTCTACTTCATGGAATTTAAAATTATGCTAGAAGGTATGAATCATACTTTTTTGGGAGACATTATTTATTTTATAGACTTTTTAAAAAATGACTAGCCAAACTATTTCTATTTTGGATTGGACTCCCGCTAAATTAAATACTTCTTTTGAATACCATGTTTCTCTTTATTTCTAGAGCTGAACATTTGAATTTTTATTCATTCAGCAGTTTAGTAGAAAGAACAGTCAGTTGGAAAAAAAACAAAAAATCTTAAGGCCCACACTCTTAGCCCTCCAGCCGAGGGTTCCTTGGCTGTATTGTAGGAATGATAATAAAGCTCCTGCTCTTTCTGCCAGCTTCCAGGCTATTGTGAAATGAAATGAAGTGGCGCAAGTGAAATGGCTTTAAGCAGCAGTACACGAATGACAGTGGTTATATGTGGAATTACATGGGCTGATATGGGTTCAGGAACAATCCTTTCTTATGAGAACCAATCAAGGGCAGACTGTTGTTTCTAAGAAAGGTAGCCTCCTAAATGTTACTTTATTTGCCTTAATTCATATACTAGGTAGCTTACCACACTTCAGAACTTGTATCCCCTGCCAATCTTTCCCATCAACAATTCCAGTGAGTAGATCTAATTTTAATTTTTAACTATTCTATGTAAGCGAAAGTTTTTTCTAGTTACAACTAGGATATAAAATACAGAATACCTGGTTGCCTGATTAGAATTCATTATACAATCCTCAGTTTCCAGGACTTGTTCTAATTAGTACAGTTGTAAAAATTTGAAGACCTAGGCCTTTATTTTCTATCTGTATTTTGAAATTCAGAAAGAAAGAAAAACATTAAAGTATTCTGAAATATTCAGGCATGATATATCTTGGTTACATCGACATGTTAGCTAGGATCTTTGGTTTATCTTAAATTTCCTTTAAAGGGGGAGACCTTGATCTCCACGGAATATTCTCAGAGAGCCACAATTCCGATCTAAAGGAGTGGATTGGGTGATTTGAGTTTTTTGAGCCCTGGTGGCATAGTGGTTAAGAGCTCAGCTGCTAACCAAAAAGTCGGCAGTTAGAATCCACAAGCCGCTCCTTGGAAACCCTATAGGGCAGTTCTGCTCTGTCGTATAGGGTCGCTATGAGTTGGAAGCAACGGCAACAGATTTGGTTTTGGTTTTTTTGGTGCATTATTTGGGTTTTGTTACTTTGATTACTTCTGAGAATGCATCAACTAGACATTTAAAAAAAGAAAAAACAACAACAAAATTTATTGAATTTGTTTCCTGTTTGAAAAATCATACATATCATTTATAGAAAAATTTAAAAATCAGAGAAATAGAAGTAATTTTTAAAAATTATCCATAATTTCATTAACGAAAGGCAATTACTGTTAAAATATTCTGGTGCATTTATTTGCAACCAGTTTTCTACAGATAATGTCTTTATTTTAGACAATTGTAATCCTATTTTACTATAATTGAACATGCTATTTTATGCTCTCCATTTTTAATGCCTGAGTCATAGTCCATTGAGTGGATATAATTAGTTAATTATTGTTTTGTGCTGTTGAGTTGATTCTGACTCATAGTGACCCTATAGAACAGAGTAGAACTGCTCCATAGGATTTCCTAGGCTGTAATCTTAATTATTCTTCCATTAATGCGCATTTTTGGGTGACCATAGTTAATGCTTTGTGCTTCATATGTTTTCCAATTTTCCAGATTATTTCCTTAGAACAAAGTCTTAGAAATATAAATGCTGGGTTGAACAGTATAAACATTTTGCAAGTTTTTGATACATATTGTAAGGCTGGGATTTAAAAATTGGAATTATTTGGGGATTTCTTTTTTCTCTTTTAGGTATACTCTGGATGATAATGTCCTAAGTCTGGAACAGAGACAATTTTATGAAGAAAATGGGTTTCTTATCATTAAAAGTCTGGTATCTGATGCTGATATTCAACGCTTTAGGTACAATAGCACTCGATTATTTTACAAAAATACGTATGTAATGGGAATGTAGGTTAGATTAGCTTGTACATGTTCAAATTTCTTTTTAATAATTTGATTGTTAGGAATGGGTAAAAGCATGGACTCCAGAAGCAGACTGCCTGACTTTGTTTTTATAGCTCCAACACTTAGTATTACGTGTCCTGGGGCAAGTTACTCAACCTTTCCACCCTCTGTTTTCTCCTCTGTAAAATGGGGATAATGATAGTACAGTACTTAAACCCTAGCATTCTTGTTAGGACTAAATAAGGTAAAGTGTACACAGAATATTATATACATGGTAAGTGCTACGGAAGTGTTTGCTATTATTATTATCATGATGATGTAACCAGATCACAAATATTTCCTCAATGGTGTCTTAGGCTAAGGATTATATTAATTCTGGTAGTGAACTCCAGCCTGACAGTTAAGAGGCCAGGACTTCAGAGTTGGCCGTTTTCTCCTCCCTCACAGAAAAATTTCTACCTAGAATTAGAGGCAGACTTTGTGCAGAGAACAACTCCTGGAGTCTGTGATCCTTCCATAGAGCAGGGCCAGGCAAGTGCTTGGAGTAAGCAGTACTGACATCATTTGCAAATTTAATTTTCTAGGGATGAATTTGAAAGGATCTGCAAAAAGGAGGTGGAACCAATGGGATTAAGGATAATGAGAGATAGGACCATTGCAAAATCGAAAACTGTTCTAAGTGAAAACGTGGTTTCAAAGATCCAAGATTTCCAAGAAGATGAGGAACTCTTCAGATACTGCACTCTCCCTGAGGTTAAAGACCTTCCTGTGTTTTATTTCTACTTGAGTTTATAGCAGGTCGGCTGCCTGCCTCTAGAATCTGCTGTTTTTACTTTACCCCTTTCTACATGTGGCTCTACAGCAGGTTGATTTCGCCCTCCTGGGGACATTCAACAATATCTGGAGACTCCAATTCTGGTGGCATCTAGTGGGTAGAGGCCAGGGATGCTGCTGAACATGCTACCCTCTTGCCTACAACAACAAAGAATTATCCAGCCCAAAAGTTCCATAGTGTCAAGATTGAGAAACCCTGCTTTAGAGTTTGCTAATTATCTTTTGTTGAGAAAGATGGGGAATTCTGTGTTAGAGAGAGAACCCTGCTAATACTTGATATGGGCGTATCAACAGAGGTGAAGTTGCTGAGGCTGTATCTTTGTAAACCCATTTATTTATTTTTTTCACTTTGTGAATCTGGTCAGTAGAAGTATGAGCTTATTTTTAAATTTAAACTAATTTTTTTAAAGTTATTATTCTTTAAAAGTAATTTATATATATGAAAAAAATCCAAGCAGTACAAGAGGGCATAAATTGAAAAGTAAAGTCTCCTTCCACCCCAGCCACACTCATGTTAAGCTTTTTGCATATTCATCTAGAATTATTTCATGTCCATGCAAGCATATTTGTATTCCCCTTGGGTACCTACTATGGGAACATACCTTGTTTTGTTCACTTACAGTGGATATTAGACATCTTTCCATAGCAGTATCTGTGGATCTATTGCATGCCTTTTAAACAACTGCATAGTATTTCATTGTATGAATGTACCATAACTTATTAAGCATTTGTTTAGAACAGTTTTGAAGAAGACTTTACATGTAGTACTTACTATAAATTATAACCAGGTGCCGTTAGAAAATTTAACTCAGTGAAGAAAGAATGTGCAGGTAAGCCACCTGTGATGACCAGTTTCTAGGGAGAGCAGCCGAAGGGAAGTGGCCCTTTGGACCATCCATGCTTCCCGACCTCAAGTCCTGTGATGGAAATGGAAGTTTTGTGGATGGATCGTTGACAAAAAGCTTGAGGTCAGAGGCAACAGATTGGTCTCCAGGACTTGTGGTGGATAAAGCACTATCATGACCTTGAAGTTTTCTACATTTCTAAAGTGTGGACCATGTATCTGGCGGTTCATGCAGGGATTTTAGGAGGTACACATTATTTTAATAGGTACTTATTTTAAAGTATATTAGGAAAAAATAAAACCCATGATTTCAAAAGAATATTATTAATTAGGGTCAGACTACGTAAAAGGAGTTAATTTAAATTAATTATTGACTAACTAGCAAAGTGTAGCAGGAATTGTGAAGATGGTTCTCCAGAAACAGGTTTAGAAAATCCTGGTCTAAGTGAACACCAGAGAAATGACAGGATTTAGAAAACAAAAAAAGAAAGAGGTCTGACTACTCCGAGGATTTTTGTAACATTTCAAGTGCTTCAGATTCAAATTGCCAAGATTCCTTATGCACAAGAAATCAAATAGGAAGAAGGAGAATGTGCCTCATTTTTTTTTTTTTTTTAACGGAAGCAGACTGTCACATCTTTCCTCTGTGGAACGGCTGGTGGGTTGGAACCGTGGACCTTGCCATTAGCAGTTGTGCGTAACCACTGTGCGGCCAGGGCTCCTATGATTACCTTCTAAAACCAAAAAACCTGTCGCCATGGAGTCAATTCCAACTCATAGCGACCCTACAGGGCAGAGTAGAACTGCCCCATAGGGTTTCCAAGGCTGTAATCTTTACAGGAGCAGACTGCCACATCTGTCTTCTGTGGAGTGGCTCATGGGTGCGAACCGTGTAGGTACCTGCAAAAGGCTTCAATGAAAATCATTTAATTTTCTATAGCTCTCATGATTTGCTGGTTCTGTAAAAGGTCAGAGCCTGCTACCAATGGCACCCTTTATGGGCAGGGATGGAGCCCTGGTGGTGCAACGGTTAAGAGCTAGGCTGCTAACCAAAAGGTCGGCAGTTCGAATCCACTCCTTGGAAACCCTATGGGGCAGTTATACTCCATCCTATAGCGTTGCTACCAGTCAGAACCGACTTGACAGCACATAACAAACAACAACATGGGCAGGGACAGTGGCTTAAATATGGACTGTCTCTATGCTCAGTGGTATCCCAGGTTTGGGAATACTACAAGGACCAGTGTTCCCTCCTCCCTCCCACTCTCTTTCTTTCCTTTCTTTTTTTTATTTTATTTTTTTATTGTACTTCAGGTGAAGGCTTACAGAACAAATAATTTCTCATCAAACAGAAGTGCACATGTTGTTTTATGACATTGGTTAACAACCCCACAACATATCAACCCTGTAACTTCTCAACCTTTTTTTTTTGGTGAAAATGCACATAGCCAAAGATACACCATTTCAAAAATTTCTACATGCACAGTTCAGTGACATTGACTACACGCTTCCAATTGTGCTGTTATTCTCACTTAAGATGAAGGCTTACAGAACAAAATAGTTTCTCATTTAACAG
>NW_004444003.1:3851769-3853074 GCF_000243295.1 Trichechus manatus latirostris
CGTTTCAAATCTGCTTCTCAGCCTTTCTGTGACACTGTCCATTTCTGAAATTTTGTTGTTTATCTTTTGGATTTCTAATTGTTGTCTTTGTATAATTTCTAGTTGTGAATTTATTTTGGCATTTTGTTGCTGCATTATTTTCCTGAATTATTCCAATTTTTTGTCTGTATTTTCCATGAATTTGTCTATTTTTTCCTCATGTTTGTCTTCTTTTTGCTTCAGCTCTTGGAGAATTCTGAGTATTAGAGATGTGAATTCCCTATCAGGTAGTTCTAGTGCCTTTTCTTCCATTGGAGAGTCCTCTGGTGTTTTATTTTGGACGCTTGCTGGAACCATCCTGTCCTGTTTTTGTAAATGTTTTGATATTGTCTGCTGTCTTCGGGGCATTCAGTAGTTATTTTTCTCATTTTCTGATTGTTGATTTGTTTGTTTCATCCCCCCTCCCTTTTTTTTTAAATTTGACTATGTCTGAGCAGGCGGACTGTGTGTTCTTTGTTGTTTGCTCGTCTGTGGGCAGAATAATTTTCACCTCCTTCTCCAATTGGCAGGGTCAGTCACTCAGTTATGGTACAGCAGGGCAGATCTAGCTGAAGAGGAGTTATTGGGACGGGTTGTTTGTGGCATTTACTACAGCCACCAGAGCGGGTTGGTAATCAGCGCAGGGCAGGTTCCAGTAGGCCGTGCCTGTGATGCTTGGTGGTGTGATGTCAAGGACACAGTGCAGGTAGGCAGGATTCAGCGGGGATATAGTTATGTGTGGAGCTAAGATGGGTTTGAGGGAGAGGAGAGAGGAACAGGAGCCAAAAACATACAAACAGAAAAGAATGCTAGGGGAGCTTGCCGTTGGAGTGGAGAGATGAGAGACTATGAAATGGAGAAAAACAGAAAGGGGAAGAGGAAGAAAAGAAAAGAATGAATAAATAAAAATCGGAAAGGTTAAGGAAACGCAAAGTTCCCAGGGATCCCATCGGCACTGCTATGAGGTCTGGTGAAATCTCTCTGAGGCGTTGCAGTACAGCCTGGCTAGAAGGCGTAGAGGTATACAACGCCAGGTATTCAGGGAAGAGAAAGAGAAGGAAGATATAGAGAGATGAGAAATGGAGCAATGAAGAAAGACAAAAAGGGAAAAAGAGGGAAAACAAAACAAAAAAAATTTTTTTAAAAAAAGAAAGGCCCCCCCCAAAAAACAGAAAAAAAAAAAAAACCCAATGAAAAAAGAAATGCCCTCAGGGATCCCTCTGCACTTCTGTGCAAGCCAAGTGGGAAGTCTCCTTGCCACGCAGCACCATCTGGCCAGAAAGGGCT
>NW_004444003.1:3853902-3860704 GCF_000243295.1 Trichechus manatus latirostris
TTCTCTGTCAGTTTTCTCACTCCATTTGGTGCTTGGCTGAGTTCTTTATCTCTTCATTTGATGTTTTAGGGTTTCAGGATTGTTGTATTCTCTGTTCGGCTTAGTTTTTTGAATCTTTGCTGTGGAGGGACGGCGTGGTGCTTCTGCCTAGAACGCCATTTTGCCAGAACCTCCAGAATGTGCCTCATTTTTTAGAGTCAGGCAGAATCTAAGTTTGAATACCATCTTTTTCATTTAACTGACTTTGGCAACTTATTAGCCTCAGGTTTATTTGTGTATATAATGGGGCAATTATTTGTGTATATAATGGAAGCAATAATTAGTATAGTGAGCTTATGAAAATATCTTGGTGGGGTAGGGCGCAGTCGGAGAAAAAAAGTATTACACATGCATTATTTGCGTAAAAATACAATCATTGTGAGGCTTCAATGGGCTTATATATAAAGCCCTGGACATGTAATGGGCATTCCATTTTGAATCCTTTCTGCTTTCTACCCCTTCCTGAGCTGGGTTAGATGTGTGAGAGGTCACTCCAAATCCCAGACCCCGTGACTAAGTCAGCCCTCTCTTACATGCTCTCATTGCAGCTCATTCTTCGTCAGAGCATGTGTTTCAATTACAATTACCCATGTCATGGATTTGTTTAACATCTTTCTTCCCACCAGACTATAAACTCCATGAGGGCAAGGACCTGCCTATCTTGTTCACTGTTTTGTCCCCACTTCCTGTCACTCTGCTTGGTTCATAAAAACCAAACCTTTTGCCATTGAGTCGATTCAGACTCATGGTGACCCTGTGTGTGTCACATCAGGACTGGTGCCACAGAGTTTTCAGTGGCTAATTTTTCAGAAGGAGATCACCAGGCCTTTCTTCTGAGGTGCCTCTGGGTAGACTCAAACCTCCAACTTGTTGATTAGCAACATTAACTGTTTGCATCATCCAGGGATCAGACCTCAGTAAAGAGTTATTGAATGAATGGCTACACTGATTGTGAAGCATCCTGTGAGCTGCTGTTCTGCTTTCTTCTGGGCTGCTCATGACAGCTGCCAATAGTGTTGGGCCCTTCCATGGTCTCTTTTTATGAGGGGTCTCCATGAAGGAGGAGGAAACAGCCTTCTCACTGAGCAGCCCCTCTCTCTCTTTCGTTGAAGAGCTGTTCCTGTCCTTTCAGTTGAAATGTCATAGACAATCACATCCTTCTGATAGAAGAAATGATTAGATGTCCAGCTGGCTTAATAAAGCCTATTTAACTCAGAGTGCTGTAACACATGTTATGGATTGAATTTTGTCCCCCTAAAATGTGTGTCAACTTGGCTAGGCCATGATTCCCAGTATTGTGTGGTTGTCTACCATTTTGTGATCTGATGTGATCCTCCTGTGTGTTGTAAATCCTAACATCTATGATGTAAATGAGGCAGGATTAGAGGCAGTTATGCTAATGAGGCAGGACTCAATCTACAGAATTAGGTTGTCTCTTGAGTGAGTCTCTTTTGAGATATAAAAGAGATAAGCAAGCAGAGAGGAGAAGGACCTCATGCCACCAAGAAAGAAGCGCTGGGACCAGAGTGAAGCCTCTGGACCCAGGATCCCTGTGCTGAGAAATTCCTAGGCCAGTGGGCAATTGACGACAAGACCCTTACACCAGAACTGACAAAGGAAGCCTTCCCTTGGAGCGGGCACCCTGAATTTGGACTTCTAGCCTCCTAAACTGTGAAAGAACAAATTTCTGTTTGTTAAAGGCTTCCACTTGTGGTATTTCTGTTATAGCAGCACTAGATAACTAAGACACAGCACTATTAGATTTCTAATGATTTCCAGTTGCTGAATTTCTCACGATTTGTTTGCAGTATTGTGAATTACCGATTGTTTTGAAACTATTGCCATTTTGATTTCAGTTCTTGTATGGATAGTTGAACTTTAAGACTGTGCTATTTGCCTATCCCTCTGATTTCCCTTGAGATATTTTTCTTTTCTTTTTTTCTTTTTAGATTCTGAAATACGTGGAGTGCTTCACTGGACCCAATATTATGGCCATGCATACAATGCTGTTAAACAAGCTTCCAGATACTGGTAAAGGGCTCTTATTTATTAGGGAGAGACAGGAGAAACCTGTTTAATTAGAGTGTGTAAGGTTGGTGTTCTAACACAGCTGTAAGTGTATCTGTCAAACTTTGGATAAGTGAGTATATGTATTTTTTTGTAAGTCAGAATAGCTTACGTGTTAACAATGCTGAAGAGTAACAGTGATTTCAGATGTTATCTGTAGGGCTATTGATAAATGTTCAGGCAATTGGCTTCTCAAAAAATGCAGTATAAACATTATTGTCCATATATTATAACCAGTAACCAACAGCCGTCAAGTTGATTTCAACTTGTGGTAAACTTACGTATTTCAGAGCAGAACTGTGCTCCATATAGAGTTCTCAGTGGCTGATTTTTGGAAGCAGATCACCAGGCCTTTCTTCTGAGGTGCCTCTGGGTGGACTTGAACCTCCAACCTTTCAATTAGCAGCCGAATGCACTAACCATTGGCACCACCCATGGACTCCTCATATATCATTAGCTCCTGTTATTCAACATTTCTAAGACTTATTAACCATTCTTACCCATGATAGTGTGAATTTTTCATTCCTGACTTGAAGGGTATTACTATTACTTACAAAATTAAACCTATTATTAAAACCACATACTATAGCGGTTCATAAAGTTTCATGCGCTTAGGAAAATGCAGACTTTTTAAAAAATTTTTTTTAATTGTGCTTTAAGTGAAAGTTTATAGTTCAAGTCAGTTTCTCATACAAAATTTATGCACACATTGCTATGTGACCCTAGCTGCTCTTCCTATAATGTGACAGCACACTCCTCCTTTCCATCCTAGATTTCCAGTGTCCATTCAACCAGCCCCTGTCCCTTTTTGCCTTCTCATCTCACCTCTGGACAGGAGCTGCCCATTTAGTCTCATGTATCTACTTGAGCTAAGAAGCATTCTGTTCACGACTATCATTTTATGTCCCATAGTCTGGTCTAATCTTTGTCTGAAGAGTTGGCTTCGGGAATGGTTTCAGTTCTGGGCTAATGGAAAGTCTGGGGGCCATGTGTTCTGGGGTCCCTCCAGTCTCAGTTAAACCATTAAGTCTTGTTTTTTTTCCTAGAATTTGAGTTCTGCACCCCACTTTTCTCCTGCTCTGTCAGGGACTTTCTGTTGTATTCCCTGTCAGGCCGGTCATTGGGAAAAATGCAGACTTTTAGCCTCATTCTCAGAGAGATTGATTCAGAAGTTATAGCCCAGGAAATTGCATTTAAATAAGCACCCTGAGAGATTCTAGTGCATGTGGCTCTTGGACCACATTTTGATAAATTCTGCTATACTAACAGCAATGAATCAGCCATTACAAAAAAAAAAAAAAAAAAAACTCGTTGCCGTTGAGTTGATTCCAACTCATAGTGACCCTATGGGACAGAGTAGAACTACACCATTGAGTTTCCAAGGAGTGGCTGGTGGATTTGAACTGCCTGCCTTTTGGTTAGCAGCAAGCTCTTAACCACTGCGCCACCAGGGCTCCAAATCAGCCATTATAGAGTCCTTTATCTTTTTGTACTTTTTCTTCACCCTCATGGCTGGGAGAGGTTTATGTGATAGGCCTGTGGCTCAGCATTACCAAGTCTCCCCCTCCCTGGGTGGCTTCCCTGGACAGAGCAGGTGGCCCCCAGAACCAGGTTCAGAGAAGAAAATCAGGGGAAAATGTAACCGTGGTCATAGTGGCTCTATGCAGTGGTTGTACACAGGATGCCTGTAGTTCTGTGGAAAAAACCTCTTGGCAGCTTTTTTGGTGTGTGTGCCTCAGCCACTTAGAAGCCTGTTAACCAGTACCAGTTGCTGTAGAGTAGATTCTGACTCATGGTGACCCTGTGTGTGTCAGAGTAGAACTATGCTCCATAGGGTTTTCCATGGCTGATTTTTCAGAAGTAAATCACCAGGCCTTTCTTCCAAGTCACCTCCAACATTTCAGTTAGCAGCCAAGCACATAACCATTTGCAACACCCAGGCACCCTAGAAGGCAATTGTTTTGTGCCATTGAGTCGATTCCAATTCATAATGACCCTATAGGACAAACCCTATAGGAAGCCCATAGGGTTTCCTAGGCTGTAGTCTTTACAGGAGCAGATCGCTAGGTCTTTTCACCCTAACAGCTACTAGTAGGTATATTTAAACTGCCATTGTTTCCCTTAGAGCCCAGCACTTTAACCATTGTGCCACCAGGGCTACTTAGAAGGCTATTAAACCAAAAATCCCATTGCCACGAGTCGAATTCTGACTCATAACGACCCTAAAGGGCAGAGTAGAACTACCGTATAGGGTTTCCAAGGCTGTCAAATCTTTACTAAAGCAGACTGCCATATCCTTCTCCTGCGAAGCGGCTGGTGGGTTCTAACTACTGACCTTTGGGTTAGCAGCCAAGTGCTTAACCACTGCACCACCAGGTCTTCTTAGAAGCCTATTTTTTAAAAAAAAAACAAACCACCAAACCCGTTGCCATCCAGTCGATTCTGACTCACAGTGTCACTATAAGACAGAGCAGAACTTCCCCGTAGGGTTTCCAAGGAGCGCCTCGTGGATTCCAGCTGCAGACCTTTTGGTTAGCAGCCTAACTTCTAACCACTACGCCACCAGGGCACCTCTAGAAGGCTGTTAGGGAACCTCAAATTTGACTCTATACTGCACTCTTCAATCTAATTAAACTCTTTTGATACCGACTGCGTGCCAGGCACTGTGCTAAACGCTGAGTTACAAAGGGACAAAGGGCAACAGTGGTGATGACATCTTATACAGCTTGCTGCAAAATAGTGCGCGTAAGTGCTCAGCTGACCAGTAACCCAGAAGAAAGTTTAGGATTTGGAGCTGCCTTGTTGATTTGATTTTCCAGTTTAGAGCGTATCTATTGAGGCTGATTTTCTATAGTGTTGTTTCATTTGTTTGGTTTTTGCAGGGGTACGTTGTAATGGTTTTTCAGGCAGAGGATAAGAATTCTGAGATTCGAGTTTTATTTTATTTTTTATTGTGGTAAAATATATGCAACATAAAATTTGCCATTTTAACCATTTTCAAATGTACAATTCAGTGGCATTATAATCACAATGTTGTGCTCCATCACCCCTATTTGTTTCCAAAACTTTTTCATCACCCCAAACAGAAACTCAGTACTACTTAAGTAATAACTCCCCATTCTCCTTTCCCCCCAGTCCCTGGTAACCACTAGTATACTTGTTGTATCTCTATGCATTTGTCTATTCTAGATATTTCATACAAGTGGGATCATACAGTATTTGTCCTTTGTGTCTGGCTTATTTCACTCAGCATTTGTTTTCAAGGTTCACCCATGTTGTAGCATGTATCAAAATTTCATTTTCCTTATGGCTGAGTAGTTTTCCATTGCATGTATATACGAGGTCTCCGGCGTAAATAGTTTGCTCTCGGCTACTAACCGAAAGGTTGGTTGTTTGAACCCACTCAGGGGTGCTGGGGAAGAAAGGCCAGGAGATCTGCTTCCGTAAAGATTACAGCCAAGAAAACCCTATGGAACACTACTGTGTAACACATGGGGTCGCCATGAGTCAGAATTGACTCGACGGCAATGGGTTTAGTTTGGGGTTTTTGGTATGTATATGCCATATTTTATTCCTTGAGCTTCTTTTAATACCAGTCTCCATTTCAGGAAATAAGACTTCCCGCCATCCCCTACACCAGGACCTGCACTATTTCCCCTTCCGGCCCAGCAATACCATTGTGTGTGCTTGGACGGCTATGGAGCACATTGATCGGAATAATGGCTGTCTGGTTGTGCTCCCAGGCACACACAAGGGCCCCCTGAAGCAGCACGACTACCCTCAGTGGGAGGTAGGTCTGCTAGTGGCTGAGTCCTGATCAGAATCTCTTTTACTGTTTTTGTTCCACGTCTATATACATAAGGAACTTTACACATGAGATGGAACTTTACACGTGAGATGGCATTTCTTGTCTTAGGAAAACAATGTCCCGTGATTTGGAATTAGGATCGGAGAAAGCTAAAAGATGTCAGATGAAATAATCATTTTTTTTTTTCTTATTGTACTTCAGGTGAAGGCTTACAGAACAAATAGTTTCTCATGAAACAGTAGTACACATGTTGTTTTATGACATTGGTTAAAACCCCACAACATATTAACCGTCTAACTTCTCAACCTTTTTTTTGGTGAAAATACATTTGGCCAAAGATACACCATTTCAAAAATTTCTACATGCACAGTTCAGTGACATTGACTACACTCTTCCAATTGTGTGGTTATTCTCACTTAAGATGAAGGCTTACAGAACAAAATAGTTTCTCATTTAACAGTTACTACAGATGTTGCCCTATGACAATAATCATTATTTTTGATCCTTCAACAAGTGTTTAGAAACCAACCAGTGTGGGAAACTTTGGCAGGTGTTGCATAAGATTTGAGATTGTAAAGTCTAATAGCAGAACCAGGGCATAAACATTTCATAGCAGGTGTGTGGGCTAAGTGCCAAGTCAGTTTTATATGCTAGTGGCTCTTGGAGTAAAGAGAAGGGCAGGATCCCCTCCTAGCTGGAGAGCACAGTGAAGGCTTTGTGGAGGCTGGAATTTAAGCCGAGCCTTGAAGGACAGAGTAGAACGTCCTGTGGTACAGAGGCTGTAGGGAGGGGGCCTTGAGGTCAAGGGTGAGCACGAGCCTGTGTAAGGAGCAGGACGGACCAGGAGCTCCCAGTCCACATGGGCTGGGGCAGGGGCTCCTTTGAAGG